>NC_092719.1:218784485-218906483 GCF_047496885.1 Scyliorhinus torazame
ACATTTCAGCGGCTCCCGCTAGAACAGACTTTTGGGCTCTCCAGAGGAGCCCCAACGGAAATTTTTCGACGACTTCCCATGTGGGGAGGTGAGAGCAAGGTCCCCCTTCCATAGTATATGGAGTGGACCAGAAGTGGAGCGGTAAAAAAAGCGATTTTGGAGCAGCGAAAGAAGCGTGGGAGAAAAAACAAGATGGCGGAGGGCGGAGATCGAGCGGCATGGGGGCCGGAGCAGCAGTAGTTTCTCAGGCACTGCGTGGAGGAGCTTAAGAAAGAGGTGCTGGCGCCACTGCTGACGGCGATCGAGGGGCTAAAGAAGACCCGGAAGGCCCATGGGGTAGAGATCCGAGAGGTGCGCGAAAAAGCCGCCGAGAACGAGGACGAGATCTTGGGCCTGGCGGTGAAGATGGAGGCGCACGAGAGGTGGGCCGAAAGATTCGAGGACCCGGAGAACAGGTCGAGGAGGAAGAATCTTCGGATTCTGGGTCTCCCTGAAGGGGTGGAGGGGGCCGATGCCGGGGTATATGCGAGCACGATGCTCCATTCGCCCACACCTATATAATAGTATATCTATTTACCCTTGAAGCCATGGATTGGCTGCCATTCCCATTTTACTTTCGCGCTGGACAGGAATGAACAATTGTTGCAGTTCGCCCAAGCGCTCTTTGAATGTTTGCCATTGCCTAGCCACTAAAAGTTGTCCTGGATTCAGACAATTCACACCTCTTTAACCTGTGACTATCCCTCTCTCCAGTCGCTCTGTCTGGACCTGTAAAGACTTAATTACCTGCAAAGTCTGCATTCAAAGTATCGTCTTGCATCTTTGACTTTGTCTATATATCTGAGGAAGGAGCTGCGCTCCGAAAGCTAGCGATTAGAAACAAACCTGTTGGACTTTAACCTGGTGTTGTAAGACTTCTTACTGTGCCCACCCCAGTCCGGTATCTCCACATCATGACTAAAAGCTAATTCAGTGCCACAGTTCTGAGTCATGCAGTATTAACCTGGACCAGCTTCATTCACTCGGTGCTAGTAAAATATTTAATTTGGCAGTTACCAGCATTCTTTTGATTAATGGTCTTAGTAGATATTCATTAACTGCAGTTTTTATCTTATCTCTGCCTGGCTATTGAGAATTTTGTCTTGGCAATTTTATGGAGGTTGTGTACAATATTTTGGATTTGACTGAATTGCCTGATGTATGGAATAAATCTTGACAAATTTTTGACTAAATTAAAATTAATAATGTGTTTTTACTGTTTACAGGAAGCTGCAAACCTTGGAAGAAAAGTATTGGTACTTGATTATGTTGTGCCGACACCTATGGGAGCTACATGGGGTAGGTTATTTTGTGCCTGTCCTAATTTGCGTTGATGCTTTTTGATTTTCAATATCCATTTAAATATAATCATCAGTTAGAAATAACTTTTGCAACCTAAAGTCCAAAGATGTGCAAGTTAGGTGGGTTGGCCATGCTAAATTGCCCTTAGTAACAGGTGGGGTTACTGAGTTACGATAAGGGCTTAATTGGGTTCCTCTTTCCAAGGGCCGGGCAGACTCGATGGGCCGAATGGCATCCTGCACTGTAAATTCCATGATCTGTGATCTAACCAGGCTGTAGATTAGTCTTAAGATTCTCATTTTGCTACAATTTCACCTCAAACCTGGATTCAGTTTTATTTAAAGCAGTTGGATTGAAACGTTCCTCAGTGGGAAGTGAGAAGAATCTGGATGTTTTGTATTCAAAACCTGTTTGTTTTTCGTACTCGGGATGTGGGTGTTGCTGACATGGCCAGCATTTATTGTCCAGCGCTAATTGCCCCAGAGAATGTGGTTGTGAGCTGCAGTCTTATGTGGTGTAAGTAGAATCATAGGATCGAGGCAAGTTTTTTACACAGAGGGTAGTGGGTGCCTGGAACTCCCTACCGGAGGAGGTAGTGGAAGCAGGGACGATAGGGACATTTAAGGGGCATCTTGACAAATACATGAATAGGATGGGAATAGAAGGATACGGACCCAGGAAGTGTAGAAGATTGTAGTTTAGTCGGGCAGTATGGTCGGCACGGGCTTGGAGGGCCGAAGGGCCTGTTCCTGTGCTGTGCATTTCTTTGTTCTTTGTTCTTTGTTTGTTCTTTGATCATAGAAAAGTTACAGCACAGCAGGAGGCCTTTCGGCCCATCTTGTCCAAGGTATCCTTTTTTTGAAAATCTTTTTATAGACGTTTCTCATATTTATAAACAGTTGTTGTGTATATACATTACATTTTTCTCGCTAAGTACCCGCCCAAACCTGAATGTTGTCCAGTCTTGCTGCATGTGAGGCACCACGGTAGCACAGTGGTTAGCAATATTGCTTCACAGCTCCAGGATCCCAGGTTCGATTCCCGGCTTGGGTCACTGTCTGTGCGAAGTCTGCACGTTCTCCCCGTGTCTGCGTCGGTTTCCTCCGGGTTCCGATTTCCTCCCACAAATCCCGAAAGATGTGCTTGTTAGGTGAGTTGAAAATTCTGAATTCTCCCTCGGTGTACCCGAACAGGCGCTGAATGTGGAGACTAGGGGCTTTTCACAGTAACTTCATTGCAATGTAAGCCTACTTGTGACAATAATAAAGATTATTATTATTTGTAGTAGTAGTATCTCAGGAATTGTGAATGGTACTGAACACTTGCAATTATTGGTGAGAATCCCCACTTCTGACAAGATAATGGAAAGAAAGTTATTGGTTAAGTATTAGAATCATCGAATCCCTACATGCAGAAACATTGAGTCTGCACTGACCCTCCGAATGAGTGCCCTGCCTAGGCACGCACCTCCACATTATCCCCGTAACCCTATTCAACCTTTTGGGCACTAAGGGGCAATTCAGTATTGCCAGTCTACCTAACCTGTACACCTTTGGACTGTGGGAGGAAACCGGAGCACCCGGATGAAATCACGCAGAAACTGGGAGAACGTGCAAACTCCACACAGTCACCCAAAGTCGGAACCAGACCTGGGTCCCTGGAGCTGTGAGCAGCAGTGCTACCCACTGTGCCGTCCTGCCGCCCAAGTAGCTGAAGATGACTGGGCGTAGGACACCAGCATGAGGAACTGCTGCATCAATGTCCTGAGGTTGAGATGATTGATTGGCTTCCTCGTTCACCACTGTCTTTCTAGTGTGCTCGGTTGTGACTCCAACCAGTGGAGAGTTTACCCCTAATTCCCATTTACTTCAATTTTGCCACACTTTAGCGCAATCACTTTCTCAGCACTTGAATTTGGCTTGTTGTGATGAGGTCTGGAGCTGAGTGACGTCTTGTCTTTCATCTGTTCTCGGTCCAAGGGTTGCACTATGAATAATCTTTCTCCACTGCCTATCCCAAAGAGAAGCCAGTCCATGTTCTAATATTATTCATCTAAGCTAGCTTGGATCTTTCTTTTGCATGTGTTCCAGGTGTTTTGCTTTACATTATATCTTTTTCCAAACATTCCCCTCCCGTTTGCATCATGTGTCCAAAATATGTGAGCTTCCTTGCTATCACTGACTCAAACAAGTTCCTCTTAACACTAGCTTTCTCAGGGACCCACTCATTTGTCTGCTTGACCATCCATGACGCAATGTAATATGCTTGTGAGTCTGTTCATTTCAAATGATCTTACTTGAGACTAGTTATTCTTCATGGTCCAGCTGTATGTTGTTACCAGTGACCAGTCAGTGATCTTGGCAGAAGGTAAACTACATCAGTGAGCAGGTTATTACTAATCAAGTGCTGCTTAGTAACATTGTTGATGACTCGTATCACTTTGCTAGTAATGGAGAGTAAACAGATAGGACGATAATTGGTCGGGTTGGATTTGTCCTGCTTTTACCAGACAAGATCCACATGGGCACTTTTCCACATTGCCAGTAGTTGTACTGGAACAGCTTGCCTCGGGGCATAGATACTTATGGAGTACAATAATCTGATTTTTGGTATCCAGAATGTTGTCAGGGCCCATAACCGTTGCAGTATCCAGTGCATTCAGCTGTTTCCTGATATCACATGGAGTGAATTGGCTGAAGATTGGCATTTGTGATGCTGGGGACCTCGGGAGGAGGCCTGGATGGATCACCCGCTTGCCAGATGCTTGTCTTTAGAGTTGTCTTTTTGGACGGACCTGCATGACTCTGCCATCATTGATGTTGAGGCAATTTGTGGAGCTTCCTCCTCTGGTCTGGTCAGTTGGTTCTGTCTATCGCATGCTGTTCCAAATGTTTAGTATGTATGTAGTTGTGTGTTGTAGCTTCACCAGGATAACATGTCATTTTTAGATATGCCTGGTTCTGTTCCAGGTACATACATACTCATGATTGAACCTATGTTGACCCCTTGGCTTATAGTAATGGTAGCATAAGGGATATATTGAACTGTAAGGTTACAGATTGTGGTTGAATATGATTCTGCTCTTGTTGATGGTCCATAGCAACTCATGGATGCCTAGTTTGAGCTGCTAGATTGGTTCTCTTTTATTCATTTAGCATGATGGTAATGCTCCAAAACAAGATGGAGGATATACTCGATATGAAGCTAGAACATTGTCTGAATAAGGGCTGTGTGGTGATCATTGATCAGCATCGTCTTCGACAGATGTATTTGCAGCAGGTGTATTGGTGAGGGTGATGTTGAAGTAGGTTTTTCCCCGTGGTTCTCTCACACCTGCTGGTCCAATCTGGCAGATCTGTAATGGACCGATCGAGCCACTCTTCGTAAGGACATTGAAGTATTGAACTCAGAGTATATTCTGTACCGTATAGACTTGTACCATAGATTTCAGGAGCTTGTTATTTATTTTCTTAAAACATTTGTAATTGACTGTACAGTTGATGTTTTAACCAATTTCTCCTCTGTATCCTCTTATTTTTTTACAGGGCTTGGAGGTACTTGTGTAAATGTTGGCTGCATTCCAAAGAAGCTGATGCACCAGGCTGCTATCCTCGGCCAGGGCCTCTCAGATTCTCGTAAATTTGGCTGGGAATTTGGTGAGAAAGGTAAAACTTGAGCTGTTTTGACTATTTGGGGATTTGGAAGCTGGAGTCTCCACATAACAGACTAGGTGGGTAATCGACACAGTGGGAAGGTATCTTAAATAGTTGGGACTAATTTGTATGGTGGTAAAGTTGAATTAAATAAATGTATGACTGGGATAGCAGCAGACCGTCACCAACAGCTGCTGGATATGAAAATCCAACTGGTTCACTAATTGCATTCGGGGAAGGGAACCTGCTACCTCTACCTGTTCTACTGTGTATGACCCCAATCCCAAAGTTGATTGTTCACTCAGTAACCTCTGTGTAAGCAACCTGACTGTAAAAGTCCCCGTGAGATGTGTAATAAAGGTGACTGCTGTTGCTCTTTCTAGCTTTAGTCTATTTGCTCTGTTTAGGTCACCTTTGCTCATGAGTCGCCAGGTATCTTTATGATACCGCCACATGGTTCAAGTTTAGGTTATGATTAATAACACAGCACACCGCTTAGTAAGGATTAAAACAACGGTCATTTATTATATACAACAAGCAGTATTAATACCCTAATACTACTTTCTATATAATAAACCTATCACTACTGGCCAATACTTAACTTAGGAAGAGCCCACCAGGTCAGGGAAACGAATGGCTTGTCCAATCAAATCTGGCCCGCGGGATTCAAAAGGCTGCTACAGGTCGGTGGCTAGGTGTCTCTACCGGATAGCGATCGTTGGATTCACACTTACGGTGGCCGGTGGCTGGTCTTGCGAAGGTCTCGAGCAGGCGAAGATGAGAGAGAGAGAGATCTGAACTTGGACCTTTACTTTTATAGAGCCCAGGGGCTTCCCGCCTCCCGGGGCGGCCCTTGACCCAGAGCCCCAAGTGATTGGATTCTGTCCCCAGTCTCGGGGTCGATGTGTCCAATAGTGAGGCGATTCCTTGATCGGGGGGTGGTCGCTCACCTGTCTTTGTTTCGGCCTCTGCAGGCGCCGACAGGTCTGGCCCGGTATTCAATTGCTGATATGTTGCAATTGTACCCGGGGATAGCCGATTTAACTGTGGATGTCTGAGTTGATTAGGTGTAAACAGTCCTGAATGAAACTGCGGATACCTGGGTTGATGGGCTGTTGATAGCCCTGAGTATCGATCTGGGCTACGTTCCCAGAGCTGAAGCTGCAAACCTGTCTGCAGCTGCCTGCTCGTGTCTTTTTGGCTGCTTTTCCCAGCAGTCTTTCGGTTTAGCCATTTTTTTTTTTTTAATAATATTTTATTGAAAATTTCTGGTCAACCAACACAGTACATTGTGCATCCTTTACACAACATTGTAACAATACAGATAATAATGACCTTTTTTTATTTAAACAAGAACAAAAAAAAAAAAACAACAATAAATAAATATTAAATAACAAAAATAAAAACTAGCCCTAATTGGCAACTGCCTTGTCTCCGGCCACCCCCCCCCCCCCCCCCCCCCCCCCAAGTCCTGGGCCGCTGCTGCTGCCTTCTTTTTTCCCCCCATCTATCTTTCCGCAAGATATTCGACGAACGGTTGCCACCGCCTAGTAAACCCTTGAGCCGACCCCCTGAGGACGAACTTAATCCGCTCTAACTTTATGAACCCCGCCATATCATTTATCCAGGTCTCCACCCCCGGGGGCTTGGCTTCTTTCCACATTAGCAATATTCTGCGCCGGGCTACTAGGGACGCAAAGGCCAAAACATCGGCCTCTCTCGCCTCCTGCACTCCCGGCTCTTGTGCAACCCCAAATATAGCCAACCCCCAGCTTGGTTCGACCCGGACTCCTGCTACTTTCGAAAGTACCTTTCTCACCCCCATCCAAAACCCCTGTAGTGCCGGGCATGACCAAAACATATGGGTATGATTCGCTGGGCTTCTCGAGCACCTCGCACACCTATCCTCCACCCCAAAAAATTTACTGAGCCGTGTTCCAGTCATATGTGCCCTGTGTAATACCTTAAACTGAATCAGGCTTAGCCTGGCGCACGAGGACGACGAGTTTACCCTGTTTAGGGCATCTGCCCACAGCCCCTCCTCGATCTCCTCCCCTAGCTCTTCTTCCCATTTCCCTTTTAGTTCGTCCACCATAGTTTCCCCTTCGTCCCACATTTCCCTATATATATCCGACACCTTACCATCCCCCACCCATTTCTTTGAGATGACTCTGTCCTGCACCTCTTGTGTCGGGAGCTGCGGGAATTCCCTCACCTGTTGCCTCGCAAAAGCCCTCAATTGCATGTACCTGAATGCATTCCCTTGGGGCAACCCATATTTCTCGGTCAGCGCTCCCAGACTCGCGAACTTCCCATCCACAAATAGATCTTTCAATTGCGTTATACCTGCTCTTTGCCACATTCCATATCCCCCATCCATTCCCCCCGGGGCAAACCTATGGTTGTTTCTTATCGGGGACCCCCCCAATGCTCCGGTCTTTCCCCTATGTCGTCTCCACTGTCCCCAAATCTTCAGTGTAGTTACCACCACCGGACTCGTGGTATAGTTCCTTGGTGAGAACGGCAATGGGGCTGTTACCATAGCCTGCAGGCTGGTCCCCCTACAGGACGCCCTCTCTAATCTCTTCCACGCTGCTCCTTCCTCCTCTCCCATCCACTTACTCACCATTGAAATATTAGCGGCCCAATAATACTCACTTAGGCTCGGTAGTGCCAGCCCCCCCCTATCCCTACTACGCTGTAAGAATCCCTTCCTCACTCTCGGAGTCTTCCCGGCCCAAACAAAACCCATGATACTCTTTTCTATCCTTTTGAAAAAAGCCTTTGTGATCACCACCGGGAGGCACTGAAACACAAAGAGGAATCTCGGGAGGACCACCATCTTAACCGCCTGCACCCTCCCTGCCATTGACAATGCTACCATATCCCATCTCTTGAAATCTTCCTCCATCTGTTCCACCAACCGCGTCAAATTTAGCCTGTGCAATGTGCCCCAATTCTTAGCTATCTGGATCCCCAGGTAACGAAAGTCTCTTGTTACCTTCCTCAACGGTAGGTCTTCTATTTCTCTACTCTGCTCCCCTGGATGCACCACAAACAGCTCACTCTTCCCCATGTTCAATTTATACCCTGAAAAATCCCCAAACTCCCCAAGTATCCGCATTATTTCTGGCATCCCCTCCGCTGGATCCGCCACATATAGTAGCAGATCATCCGCATATAAAGATACCCGGTGTTCTTCTCCTCCCCTAAGTATTCCCCTCCATCTCTTGGAACCTCTCAGCGCTATCGCCAGGGGCTCAATCGCCAGTGCAAACAGTAATGGGGACAGAGGACATCCCTGCCTTGTCCCTCTATGGAGCCGAAAATATGCCGATCCCCGTCCATTCGTGACCACACTCGCCACTGGGGCCCTATACAACAGCTGCACCCATCTAACATACCCCTCTCCAAACCCAAATCTCCTCAACACCTCCCACAGATAATCCCATTCCACTCTATCAAATGCTTTCTCGGCATCCATCGCCACTACTATCTCCGTTTCACCCTCTGGTGGGGCCATCATCATTACCCCTAACAGCCTCCGTATATTCGTGTTCAGCTGTCTCCCCTTCACAAACCCAGTTTGGTCCTCATGAACCACCCCCGGGACACATTCCTCTATTCTCATTGCCATTACCTTGGCCAGGACCTTGGCATCCACATTGAGGAGGGAAATTGGTCTGTAGGACCCGCATTGTAGCGGATCCTTTTCCTTCTTTAAGAGAAGCGATATCATTGCTTCTGACATAGTCGGGGGCAGTTGTCCCCTTTCCTTTGCCTCGTTAAAGGTCCTCGTCAGTAGCGGGGCGAGCAAGTCCAAATATTTTCTGTAAAATTCAACTGGGAATCCGTCCGGTCCCGGGGCCTTTCCCGTCTGCATGTTCCTAATTCCTTTCACCACTTCTTCTACCGTGATCTGTGCTCCCAGTCCCACCCTTTCCTGCTCTTCCACCTTGGGAATTTCCAGCCGATCCAAAAAATCCATCATTCTCTCCCTCCCATCCGGGGGTTGAGCTTCATACAATTTTTTATAAAATGTCTTGAACACTTCATTCACTCTCTCCGCTCCCCGCTCCGTCTCTCCTTCCTCGTCCCTCACCCCCCCTATTTCCCTCGCTGCTCCCCTTTTCCTCAATTGGTGTGCCAGCAATCTGCTCGCCTTCTCTCCATATTCATACTGTACACCCTGCGCCTTCCTCCATTGTGCCTCTGCAGTGCCTGTAGTCAGCAAGTCAAATTCCACATGCAGCCTTTGCCTTTCCCTGTACAGTCCCTCCTCCGGTGCTTCCGCATATTGTCTGTCCACCCTCAAAAGTTCTTGCAGCAACCGCTCCCGTTCCTTACTCTCCTGCTTCCCTTTATGTGTCCTTATTGATATCAGCTCCCCCCTAACCACCGCCTTCAACGCCTCCCAGACCACTCCCACCTGAACCTCCCCATTGTCATTGAGTTCCAAGTACTTTTCAATGCATCCCCTCACCCTTAGGCACACCCCCTCATCCGCCATTAGTCCCATGTCCATTCTCCAGGGTGGGCGCCCTCTTGTTTCCTCCCCTATCTCCAAGTCTACCCAGTGTGGGGCATGATCCGAAATGGCTATAGCCGTATATTCCGTTCCCCTCACCCACGGGATCAATGCCCTACCCAACACAAAAAAGTCTATGCGTGAATAGACTTTATGGACATAGGAGAAAAACGAGAACTCCTTACTCCTAGGTCTACTGAATCTCCACGGGTCCACCCCTCCCATCTGCTCCATAAAATCCTTAAGCACCTTGGCTGCTGCCGGCCTCCTACCAGTCCTGGACTTCGACCTATCCAGCCTTGGTTCCAACACCGTGTTAAAGTTTCCCCCCATTATCAGCTTTCCCGTCTCTAGGTCTGGGATGCATCCTAGCATTCGCCTCATAAAATTGGCATCGTCCCAGTTCGGGGCATACACGTTTACCAAAACCACCATCTCTCCCTGTAATTTGCCACTCACCATCACGTATCTGCCCCCGTTATCCGCCACTATAGTCTTTGCCTCGAACATTACCCGCTTCCCCACTAATATAGCCACCCCCCTGTTTTTCGCATCCAGCCCCGAATGGAACACCTACCCCACCCATCCTTTGCGCAACCTAACCTGGTCTATCAGTTTCAGGTGCGTTTCCTGTAACATAACCACATCTGCTTTAAGTTTCTTAAGGTGTGCGAGTACTCGTGCCCTCTTTATCGGCCCGTTAAGCCCCCTCACGTTCCACGTGATCAGCCGAGTTGGGCGGCTTCCCACCCCCCCCCCCCCCCCCCCTTGCCGGTTAGCCATCATCTTTTTCCAGCTTCTCACCCAGTTCCCACGCAGCTGTATCTCTCCCAGACGGTGCCCCCCCGCCCATCCTTTCCCGTACCCACTCCCCCCTTTCCCCAGCAGCAGCAACCCAGTAATTCCCCCCCCCCCCCCCGGCTAGACCCCCCGCTAGCGTAATTACTCCCCCCATGTTGCTCCCAGAAGTCAGCAAACTCTGGCTGACCTCGGCTTCCCCCCGTGATCACGGCTCGCACCGTGCGACGCCCCCTCCTTCCTGCTTCTCTATTCCCGCCATAATTATCATAGCGCGGGAACCAAGCCCGCGCCTCTCCCTCGGCCCTGCCTCCCATGGCCAACGCCCCATCTCCTCTCCCTCCCCACCTCCCCCCATCACCACCTGTGGGAGAAAGAAAAGTTACCATACCGCAGGATTAAATCATAAAACCCCTCTTCGCCCCCCCCCCCCCCACTCGTCCCACCACTTTGTCCAAACGTTCATTTTCATAATCCAATCATTCCAATTTTTCTTCTACAATAAAAGTCCACGCTTCATCCGCCGTCTCAAAGTAGTGGTGCCTCCCTTGATATGTGACCCACAGTCTTGCCGGTTGCAGCATTCCAAATTTTATCATCTTTTTGTGAAGTACCGCTTTGGCCCGATTAAAGCTCGCCCTCCTTCTCACCACCTCCGCACTCCAATCTTGATAAACGCGGATCACCGCGTTCTCCCATTTACTACACCGAGATTTCTTCGCCCATCTAAGGACCATTTCTCTATCCTTAAAACGGAGAAATCTCACCACTATGGCTCTGGGAGTTTCTCCTGCTCTCGATCCTCGCACCATAACTCGGTATGCTCCCTCCACCTCCAACGGACCCGTCGGGGCCTCCGCTCCCATTAACGAGTGCAGCATCGTGCTCACATATGCCCCGACGTCCGCCCCCTCCACACCTTCAGGAAGGCCAAGAATCCTCAAGTTGTTCCTCCTTGCGTTGTTTTCCAGTGCCTCCAACCTCTCCACAGATCGTTTCTGGTGTGCCTCCTGTATCTCCGACTTCACCACCAGGCCCTGTATATCGTTCTCATTCTCTGCTGCTTTCGCCTTCACGACCCGAAGCTCCTGCTCCTGGGTCTTTTGTTCCTCTTTCAGCCCTTCAATCGCCTGTAATATCGGGGCCAACAACTCTTTCTTCATTTCCTTTTTTATCTCCTCCACGCAGCGTTTCAAGAACTCTTGTTGTTCAGGGCCCCATATGAAACTGCCACCTTCCGACGCCATCTTGGTTTCTGCTTGCCTTCCTTGCCGTTGTTCCAAAGGATCCGCTGCAATCCGGCCACTTTCCTCTCCTTTTTCCATCCGTGTCCAGGGGGAACACCCTTCTGGTTTACCGCACGGTGTTTTTAGCCGTTAAAATTGCCGTTGGGGCTCCTATCAAGAGCCCAAAAGTCCGTTCCACCGGGAGCTGCCGAAACGTGCGACTTAGCTGGTCATCGCCGCACCCGGAAGTCCCGGTTTAGCCATTTTAATGATGGCCGGGGCATTGAGTATAAGAATTGGCAAGTCATGTTGCAGCTGTATAGAATCTTAGTTAGGCCACACTTGGAGTATAGTGTTCAATTCTGGTTGCCACACTACCAGAAGGATGTGGAGGCTTTAGAGAGGGTGCAGAAGAGATTTACCAGAATGTTGCCTGGTATGGAGGGCATTAGCTATGAGGAGCGGTTGAATAAACTCGGTTTGTTCTCACTGGAACGAAGGAGGTTGAGGGGAGACCTGATAGAGGTCTACAAAATTATGAGGGGCATAGACAGAGTGGATAGTCAGAGGCTTTTCTCCAGGGTAGAGGGGTCAATTACTAGGGGGCATAGGTTTAAGGTAAGAGGGGCAAGGTTTAGAGTAGATGTACGAGGCAAGTTTTTTACGCAGAGGGTAGTGTGTGCCTGGAACTCGCTACCGGAGGAGGTGGTGGAAGCAGGGACGATAGTGACATTTAAGGGGCATCTTGACAAATACATGAATAGGATGGGAATAGAGGGATACGGACCCAGGAAGTGTAGAAGATTGTAGTTTAGTCGGGCAGCATGGTCGGCACGGGCTTGGAGGGCCGAAGGGCCTGTTCCTGTGCTGTACATTTCTTTCTTCTTTTGTTCTTTGTAAACTGGGTTTTGGCCAGATTAATCTGAACGCAGCCATTTTACATGGCTACACTGCTAGAATTGCCAACATCCAAGAACAATTTTAAAATAAGTAATTCTTCCCCATCTCCTTCCCAGTCATAGAGTCTTAGATGTATACAGCATGGAAAAAACAATCCTCCGCTCAGCCATTTCTGGTTTAAACTGGACTTCCCAAGAGAGCTTCCATTAGAGCTGCATGGAAACGTGGCATTCAGCCCAACCAGTTGGCATTTGCCCTCCTCAGGTTTACTCACCCTGGTCTTGTCTCCTTTTATTTTCATTTCCATCTTCTGCCTATTCATATTAACCTTGACTGCAATGTCTAAAAAAAAAGGTTAGATATTTTTGAATTTGAAGTAGTGCTGTTTGTAGGTAAGCACATGGAGGTTAGAATTTGCTGCTTTTGTCCTGTTCCTTATTTGTAGGAGCTTGATGAACTGTACTGCGAGCTTCTCCAACAATGGAAGCCTTTGTTGTCAGCAATGAAGCTGAAGATTCTACACAAGTCTGTTAAATTTACGTCGTCAAAGCTAAAGACAGGGTTCTTATTTTGTATGAATTACAGTTCACCACAATTGGGGCAAGATGAAAGAGGCCATCCAGAATTACATTGGCTCTCTGAACTGGGGCTACAGGGTGGCATTACGGGACAAGAAAGTAACTTACACCAACAGCTATGCAGAGTTTCTGGAGGCACACAAGATAAAGGTATGTAATGACAAGCTTTTGTTTGTAACATTATCCTTGGTTTTCTAGAATTACTGTTATCTGTCGTATTTCCTTTGCTTCCAAACAACACTAATTGTTTAAAAAAAAACTTTTCATTGTGGGAAACTATGAATATTTGGGGTTTTAGAAGCTGGATTCTCCACATAACAGACGAGACGGTAATTGACACTGGGAAGGTACTGAAAATAGTTGGGTCCCATTGTTTACAATTACGATCACCATGGGTGGGATTTACTGGTTGTTTACGCCGGCGAGAAATTCTAGTCCCAAGCTGGCAAATCCTGCGAGCGGGCTGCCTCCCCCGCCGAAAAACATGCGGTGGAGTGGGTGGAAAATCCCGCCCCATGTGTCTGATTAGCAGGACCGATACTTGATTCCAGTAAATTGCAAGATATGGGGCTGGATTTTTCAGCCGCGCCCGTCGCAAGATTGCCATATCGTCTGTTGACCTCCGATGGGAATTTCCGGTTGCCGGGCGGACATGGCTGAAAAATCCTGCCCATGGAATTTGTCCAGGTTTCGAGTTCCATTCATACACTTGACAATGATTGCACCCTGTTAATCAGAGTGCACATGGTGTGATTTTTCTTTTGTCATTCGTGTAATGATACATCTTATAGATGAGAATAAGTAGGACTGCTAAGCTTTGCTGTTTCTCCTAAGGGATCTCATTGTTTTGTAAAATGATTCTAGACAGATTTTGTTTTTAAGATGTTGGGGTTTGGGCCAGATGGATGAGTATGTTGCAAGATTTTACAGAAGTGAATAGAATATACGTCATAGAACATAGAACAGTGCAGCATAGTACAGGCCCTTCAGCCTACGATGTTGTGCCGACCATTTATCCTAATCTAAGATCAACCTAACCTACACCCCTTCAATTTACTGCTGTCCACGTGCCTGTCTAAGAGTCGCTTAAATGTCCCTAATGACTCTGACTCCACCATCTCTGCTGGCAGTGCATTCCACACACCCACCACTCTGTGTAAAGAATCTACCTCTGACATCTCCCCTATATCTTCCTCCAATCACCTTAAAATTATGTCCCCTCGTGACAGCCATTTCCACCCTTGCGAAAAGTCTCTGGCTATCCATGCCTCTCATCACCTTGTACACCTCTATTAAGTCACCTCTCTGCCTTCTTCGTTCTGGTGAGAAAAGCCCCAGCTCCCTCAACCTTTCTTCATAGGACATGCCCTCCAGTCCAGGCAGCATTCTGGTAAATCACCTCTATACCCTCTCCAAAGCATTCTCGTCCTTCCTATAATGAGGCGACCAGAACTGGACACACTATTCCAAGTGTGGTCTTACTAGAGTTTTAGAAAGCTGCAGCAAAACCTCGTGGCTCTTAACCTCAATCCCCCTGTTAATGAAAGCCAACACACCATACGCCTTCTTAACAACCCTATCAACCTGTGTGGCAACTTTGAGGGATCTATGTACGTGGACCCCAAGATCCCTCTGTTCCTCCACACTTCCAAGAATCCTGCCTTTAATCCTGTATTCAGCATTCGAATTCGACCTTCCAAAATGAATCACTTCACATTTATCAAGGTTGAACTCCATCTGCCACTTCTCAGCCCAGCTCTGCATCCTGTCAATGTCCTGTTGTAACCTGCAACAACCCTCAACACTATCTAGGTTGTTGCATTCTGCCTGAAAACCTTTCCACTTTTCTTGCTCTTGAATTATTTTAACGCTCATTTCCCCTGGTGCAATGCCTTGACTAATCAGAGACAACCCACTTGGTTTGTATCATTTTTTAAATACCCAATTCTTTTTTTTTCCAATTAAGGGTCAATTTAGCGTGGTCAATTTAGCGTGGTCAATCCACCTAACCTACACATCTTATTGGGTTATGAGGGTGACACCCACGCAGACAATGGGAGAATGTGCAAACTTCACACAGGCGAACTCCACATAGGCAGTGACCAGGGGCTGAGATCGAACCCGGGTCCTCGGCGTGGTGAGGCAGCAGTGCTGACCTCTGCGCCACCGTGCTGCACCCGGCTTGGTTTAAATCGAGTGAGAGCTTGGCAGTTAACTGTCATTTATCAATTAACTAGTATCTTCTCCATTGCAATACCTCTGCCACTTGCCAGTCAATCAGCACTCTTATAAACAGTTGTTCCCTTTGTATTTGCTATTCTTGTGAATTGTCCTGGCGAGTGCAAGATGAAAAGCTTTGAAGATTGCCACTTTTGGGCATGGCTTCACCATCACCCCCACAACCTTGGACATTGCCTTGGAGAAGGCTGTCCAGAACCCAGCAAGCTTGGGGCAATCCCAAAACATGTGGGTGTGGTTGGCCGGGCCCCTCTGGCACCGCTCACATTTGTCCTCCACCTCCGGGAAGAACCTGCTCATTCAGGTTCTGGTCAGGTACGCTCTGTGCACCAATCTGAGCTGCATTAGGCTTAGCCTTGCACAGGAGCAGGTGGAGCTCACCCTGCTCAGTGCTTTGCTCCAGAGTCCCCATCCTACCTCTGTCCCCAGTTTGTCCTCCCATTTTTGTCTGGTCCCGTCCAGTGGTGTTCGGGCTCTGTCCAGTAGCTGTCTGTATATTTTCCCACATAGCCCCCCCCTTCTCGCTGCTTGTGCCTATCAGGTCCTCTAGTAGTGTGCTTTCTGGGGCCCCGGGGTACCCTACTGTCTCTTTGCGGAGGAAGTGTTTTATTTGGAGGTGTCTCAATTCCTGTCCTCTTGCTAGTTTCCACTTCCTCGTCAGTTCGTCCAGTGTCGCCAGTCTGCGCCCTACGTAGAAGTCCCTGACCGTCAGTGTGCCCCTGTCCCGCATCCATCTTTTGAAGGTGGTATCTAGCATGGCTGGGGGGAATCTGTGATTGCCGCAGATGGGGGCCATAACGGACATTTTGGTTATCCCGAAGTGCTGTCTCAACTGGGTCCACATTCTCAATGTGGCCGCTACCACTGGGCTCGTTGTGTACCTTGTTGAGGATGGGAGTGCTGCTGTGGCCAGGGCCCGGAGGGTTGTTCCTTTACAGGATGCTCCTCCATTTGTACCCAATCTGTGTCGGGTTCTTGTCCCCATCCCCACACTTTTTCTGCTGTTGCTGCCAGTGGTAGTATTGTAGGTTTGGTTGAGCCAGGCCCCCTCTGACTATCCCTCTTTGCAGTGTCGGTTTGGGAGGAGAAATATATATTGAAGCCTTGGGTTCTGTGTTGCGAGCTCAAACCAGACCCCAACATGGCTAGGATACTGGTCCGAAGCCCCCATATTTTACTTTTAAGACAGAATGATTCGTTCCAGGAGTGATTGCATAAAGAAATAGGGATTGGTTATTTTAAAACCACTTTATTATGAATACAATATTAAACTTTAACTTCAAACCTGAAAAGAACAGCGCACCGTACACCTTAAAACTACCATTCAATTTCCCATTAAACAGCAAGAAAATACATAGACATCTTTCAATCCAGCTTAAACAAGCAAGGCTTAAAGTGATGCGTGCATGGCAAAACAGATTCTGGCTCTTTTCTTATTCTATCTGAATGTCTTCAAATGGCTGCTTCACGTGATTTGTTTCAGTTTTTCCCTTGTCTCCAGACAAGGCTGCTCTGCCTTTAAAATAGTATTACTTTGTAAACTATCTTACTTGGAATAGAATTGTGGACTCAGTCAGGCTGATGGGAACTCAGCTTCTCTTTCTCGCAAAGCCTCCCCAAACTCATTGCCTCTGCCTTTACTTGTGGTCTCAAGAAAAATGAGGATTGCCACATCAGAGATCAGACTTCACTTCCAAAAGTCTTTCTCCAAAACACTGTCTGTCTAACAGTTTTCTCCAAACTGCCCCTCTCCACAGCTTCTTACAAAAATGGCCTTGTCTCTCTGAGCTCCGCCCAGCACTGACCTCACCTTTTATCTCTGCAGACGGGCAGGCTGCAAATCGTTAACTATAGGAACTTGCCCCAGTCAAATTACAGTGATCCCAAGCTTTTAACACTTATATTGCCCACTACATTTATAATCCAATTTCCTAAAATCTTCCAGTCGTCTCATCTGTTTATCCACTAATTTCCTTAAACCTCCCATTCCTTGTTTCTTTCTCCCTAAGAAGTTACCGCATACTTTGTTCAATTACATCTGTTGCATGTCTACGCTTTCCACTAATCTTTGTCTTTCTGAACTCATAAACCTCCTCAAAAACGTCCTTTTCTGTCAGTCGCCACTTTCGAGAATTTGCTTCTTGAACTGAAGTCCAAATCATTTGCATGTACACAGGAGAAAAGAGGAGCCGGTATTGACTTATGGGGTGCTCCAGTTCTGTCCCTCCTTCAGACAGCGCAATAATTATTTACTCAGACTTTGTTTTCCATCTGTGCTGCTACATTTCCTTTTATGCCGGTGCCTGAAATTTTCTATCAAGTTGCCTTATCAAATGCCTTCTGAAATGCATATGCTCCATACCTGCATTCCCATTACTATCAGTCGTGACTTTTAATACAATGCTGGCAATTCTTAATTCATATGTTGCTAATTACTCACTTTTTCTATTGCTACCACTTTAATAGGTAGTGATGTCGAAGCACACTTTCCAGACATGGCAAAAGCTAGGACATATCAAGATCTTTGTTCTGGCATTATGTTTTACTGTATGAAGTTCCAGCGACAGCACCATAATGACTGATTATATAATCTTCATTGTCACAAGTAGGCTTACATTTTTTTTTTTTTTTTTAGTTTCAAATGTTTTATTATAGACTGGTTTCACGTTTTAGAAAAAGAATCCGAGGATTTTTCCTCCCGTATGTTTTCGCTTGGCCTCTTCATGGTCCATGATGCCAGCTGAGGTCGTTAGAACAAGATACCCAAACTGACGGGAAGGCAATAGACCATTTTGCCACCTTTCTAGCTCCTTTACTTGAACATCAAATCGGGGGCTAATGACACCGCACTTGTTCAGTCTGCCTGTGAGATTGACAACTATTTTCCCACCCCTGTGGTCATCAATCATTTCAAACTCTCCAATGTAGCCATGCTTCATCATTACAGTCAGGAATCTCACAATCACTTTGGAGCATGGCCGGATGAGAACCTGCCGTTTTCCACGTTTCTCTGCATTGTTGATGCTAGTCAGGGCATCGGCGAGAACATTCATGCGCACCATGATGCCGCTTCGGTCAATATGGCGGAAAGAGCACAAGTAGGCTTACATTAACACTGCAGTGAAGTTACTGTGAAAATCCCCTAGTCACCACATTCCGGCGCCTGTTCGGGTACACAGAGGGAGAATTCAGAATGTCCAATTCACCTAACAAGCGTGTCTTTCGGGACTTGTGGGAGGAAGCCCACGCAGATACTAGGGAGAACGTGCAGACTCTGCACAGACAGTGACCCAAGCTGGGAATCGAACCTGGGGCCTTGGCGCCGTGAAGCAGCAATGCTCACCACTGTGCTACCGTGCTGCCCGCTTAGGTGTAATAGATGAGTACAGTAACATACTGAACTAGTAAGTTAGAGGCCTGGACATGCAAGTTGAAGCCCACCAGTTTGGGATTTTAAATTTAGTTTGCTTTTTATTCCAGATTTATTTGACTAGTATCTGTAACAGTGACTGCAAAACTATAGGATTGACATAAAAACCCATTTAAGTTATTGAAATGCTTTGGGGAAAGAAATCCCTTCTTACCCGGTCTGACTTAAGTGACCGTTGAGTTGACTCTTAACTGCTCTTTGGAATGGCCTGGCAAGGCACATGGTTGTATCAAAGCAGCTGCAAGAAAATAATCTACACACGACAGCAGCTTATGGATGTGGCTCACCACCATCACCTTGAGGGCAATTAGGAATGGGAAACGAATGCTGGCTTTGCCTGCGAGACACGCATCCTATAAATTAATGTAAAAACACTGGGCCCATCTTCTCTCGTCACTTTTGGTTAGATGGTATGATGATTCAATAAGGAAGGGAAGTGAACTTGCAATGGCGATAAGTTTCAGGGTTTCACAGCATTCACTTCCTACCTATGATTTCCCTAATATTTTTTTCTTGTTAGCATTAGCTTTGACATGAGTACATATAAATTTTACTCATTGTTATTGGAGAAAGATGCGTCCATGGTTAGCTGGATTTTAGCAGCATGTTGGGGAGGGGGAATAGAGCAAAAACCCTCTTTTATTCAGCGGGCCTTGATTTGTTCATGATGTGCTAAATACCTAAATTTTTCTATACATTGCTCTAAATTTGAGCAATATTGTGAATGGAAAGCCGTGCTTTAAAAGGTTTTGTCTTTTTCTAACCCAAAGGCAACCAACAAGCGGGGTAAAGTGACCTTTCACTCAGCAGAAAAATTCATTATCGCAACAGGGGAAAGACCTCGTTATTTAAATATTCCGGGAGATAAAGAATATTGCATTACCAGGTATGTTTCCTTCCTCGCAGCTGAGAGCTTGCTTCTTTAGCATTCATAGTTTAATCTAGCTGTGAGGGCAGAGCAGATGACATTTTAAACTTGTCAATTCACTGCTTCAAGTGGTATGCCATTAGTGGACTTGACAACTTGGTGGGTAAAGGCACCAGCTGCTCTGCTATAAAGCCCCAGGTTTGATCTTGCATCTGTGCTGAGTGGTATGCCAAAGGAGTATGAAAGGAGACTGGCAGCTAACATAAAAGAGAATCCCAAGGTCTTCTATAAGCATATGAATAGTAAATGGGTGCTAAAAAGGAGTAGGGTCGATTAGAGACCAAAAAAGGATTTACATGTGGATGCAGAAGGCATAGTTGAGGTTTTAAAGGAATACTTTGCACCTGTCTTTACCAAGGGAGAACATGCTACCCAGGCCTTGGTGAAAGCGGAAATAATTCAGACACTAGAAGAGTTTACAATTGATAAGGAAGAGGAATTGGGTAGGTGCCAAGACTGGATGAGATGCATCCAAGACTACTGAAGGAACTGATAGTGGAAATTGCGGTGGCACTGGCCATAATTTTTCAGTCTCCTTAGACTTTGTGTAGTCCCAGCGGACTGGAGAATTGCAACGGTTACCCACTTGTTCAAAAAAGGATGGGCTGAATGGCTACCTCTTGCACCACTCTATGATTTCTGTGGCGGGATCTTGCTCCAAATTACTCTTCAAGTCACTTTTGCTGCATTTGGTTCCCATGTGTAGGCTACATCTAATTTATCTGGAATTCCCCTTTCCAATTCTCAGCTTGCCCCCCAGGGCCTGGGTTCTTGACCTTGACTTGTATAAAACTTGAGCAGTAAATGAAATGCTACTGACTCCTGTGGCATGGCATGCCTTAATACTATAAACCATTTTGAGGCACTACAACTGAACTCACAAAAGCCTTTTATCTCTAAAACCTCTCAAAAATATGTCAGGCTGCCTTTTGGTACAATTTTTATTTGTTGAAGGAGTTTACAATGAAAGTACATTTGCAAATACTCAACGGCTCCACCTTGGACTGATCTGTTCCCTGTAAGAACACTATTCACCACGCCCTATACTGCTTTTGCTCATGTATTTGCTTTTTTTGGCCCTTGTTCCACACTATTTGTTGATGTATTCTGTCGATTATTCTTTTGTCTACTGTGTACGTACTGTACGTTCCCTTGGCTGCGGAAAAATACTTTCACCATACTTCAGTACATGTGACAATAAAAAGTCAATACCTGTCAAATGCAGTATTGAAGCCAGTTTATTCTTTCCTTAACCCCATTGGTTCCTGCCTCTTACCTCTGTCTTCTTTCCTTACTGGGAGCTTTGTTTTTAGAAAAAACTTCTTCCCGTCTTTTCTCTTCTTTTTTCGACCTGTCCCCCTCGCTTCTCCCAGGCTTTTGCACCCTTTTGTGTTTTTGTTTTTTGTGCAGGCACACGGGGCCTTTGTCTTAAACTCTGTGGTGGTGTCACCAATTCCCAAAGAATCTGGGATCTCCTGTACATACGTCAGCCAGGAAAGGGCTGCACATGGGTGGGTTTGGCATTTTTTAATGCTGGTAATTCGAGCCATGCATGGCCTGGAAAGAGCCACGCCTGCGCAGTTCTGATTTATAAAAAAAAAAAAAAAAAATCGGTTAGGCCCATGCGCATGTGCCAGACTGCGCAAAACAAAAAATCCGAACCACGCTTGTGCAGCCCATTCCTAGCCAGGTTAATCGGGACTTTGACAAGCTGACCACTGAGTTGGAAATGAAGATTAGGTTTAGTTAGCATTAATGTTTAATCGTTTTTAATCTTATTTTAAAATAAGTTTTTCCGAACTTGTGAATCCTTCACGGCACACGAGTGTACTGCATCCGGATCACCGGTTAGGAACCTCTGTCCAATGGAATCATATGGAATATGCTCTGAATGCTTTTCTCCCCATGTGGTGTGATTTCAAGGTCTCGATTTAAATTTGTTTTATTCCGAGCAGCCTTGTTTAGCTATGAAGAACAAAGCACATATTGCTTGGGTTTCAAACCCTGGCTAGTCTTAAAATCGTAAGTCTAAGGGCAGCATGGTGGCGCAGTGGATAGCACTGCTGCCTCACGGCGCCGTGGTCCCAGGTTCGATCCTGGCTCTGGGTCACTGTCCATGTGGAGTTTGCACATCCTCCCCGTGTTTACATGGGTTTCGCCCCCACGACCCAAAGATGTGCAGACTAGGTGGATTGGCCATGCTAAATTGCCCATTAATTGGAAAAAATTAATTGGGTACTCTAAATTTATTTTTAAAAATCTTTAAGTTTTGATCTCAAGACCAGAATTGTAAAGCGCTTAAAGCAATTTTCAGCAAAATTGACTTATATAAAAAAAAGAAGAAACTTGGTTATCATAAAACTCAACTTAAAATGTTTCTCCTCGTGCCACCTTGTCTCTTGTAGGGGGCGCCAAGTGGCTTCTTGTCGGAGGGCAAGTGACTCTTAATATGGAGCCAAAATACATGAGCAGCATCTGTTGAGTTTTGTTTCCTCTCTTCCCCCCCCCCCCCCCCCCAAATACGTGATGAACTGTGGGTGTGATCTTGGCCATTTTTTACCCATTTACTATTGTTCCTTTTTATGAAGCCTACATTGAAAACTTGCTAATGGGGGAGATAAATCAGTCCATTGAAATATGACTGTCACGGAGGAGAGGGAAAAGGATATATTGCTAAGTTAGTAAAACAATCAATTCTCAATGCTCATTTGCTCTTTTCACTTTTTTTCTGCAGTGATGATCTCTTCTCTCTGTCTTACTGCCCAAAGAAAACTCTGGTGGTGGGTGCTTCCTATGTGGCACTGGAATGTGCAGGGTTCCTTTGTAGCTTGGGATTGGACGTTACTGTGATGGTGCGCTCCATTTTTCTGCGTGGATTTGATCAAGAAATGGCAGGGAAAGTGGGAGCGTATATGGAATCTCATGGGGTGAAATTTCTGAAAAAATATGTGCCAACTAAGGTAATGAAGCATGTTCTTAGCTGCATAATGTTTAAACTTTTCAGTTTTTAACTGTACAGGTACAAGCGTTGAAACCAACGATGGGCAATACATTGTTTTTTTAATAATCTTTATTCCACAAATAGGCTTACATTAACACTGCAATGAAGCTACTGTGAAAAGCCCCTAGTCGCCACATTCCGGCACCTGTTCGGGTGCACTGAGGGAGAATTCAGAATGTCCAATTCGGAATTCTCTTTTGGGACTTGTGGGAGGAAACCGGAGCACCCGGAGGAAACCCACGCAGAAACGGGAGAACGTGCAGAGTCCGCACAGACAGTGACCCAAGCCGGGAATCCAACCTGGGACCCTTTAGCTGTGAAGCAACAGTGCTAACCACTGTGCTACCGTGCCACCCACTGTGCTACCGTACCGTTCAGTTCCAGAGCGCCAGTTGGTGAAGGACAGAACAAAAACAATCCCTAACCACTCTTACATTTAGAGTTACAAGTGTACCTGTTAGCCCCAGCAGCCCAGTTTTACTCTGCCTATTTTCTAAGGGGACTTGGGGAATCTCCAGTTATGCCCATCACCTGCATGCAATTTAACATACATTTAAAGTCTTATGAGCAGTCATTCTGTGTCGAGGGAAGGGGAGGAGCAGATGGGGCAGCAAAAATCTAATATGGCAAGTTCTTTTAATATTTTTCAGAAAAATGTTCAGCCTAATGCTTTTAGGCCATGCGTCCTGGAAATATTGGGAATGTGGGGGAAGAAGGCCTGAAGCACTGGGATTGTTCAGTGATGTGAAATTGTTGTCTGGAGGCTTGAGATTAGAGAGACAACTGAAGGGTATGAGGAAGGTCCAAAGAGAGATCCTCCGCCCCTGTTGTTATGGTTTTGAATGGGACCAGGGGGTTGCAAAATTGGGATCTGCTGGGATCTAATAATCATGGAGGATGGGCAGCAGAGCAAGATTTTAAAAACTGGTTGACACGGGGTAGCACGGTAGTATAGTGGTTAGCACAATTGCTTCACAGGGTCCCAGGTTCTATTCCCGGCTTGGATCACTGTCTGTGCGGAGTCTGCACGTTCTCCCCGTGTGTGCGTGGGTTTCTTCAGGGTGCTCCTGTTTCCTCCCATAGTCCAAATATGTGCAGGTTAGGTGGATTGGCCATGCTAAATTGCCCTTAGTGGTGGATCGGGTTACTGGGTTATGGGGATAGGGTGGAGATGTGGGCTTGGGTAGGGTGCTCTTTCCAAGAGCCGGTGCAGACTCAGTGGGCCGAATGGCCTCCTGCACTGTAAATTCTATGATGTGGTGTATGAAGATGGGGCATGAGCTACCACTGACAACCTATCTTGTCCAACCATGTGTCTACCCATCAGCCTTCGTACCTGAGCATGTAGCCCTATTGGATCATTAATTATCTTTTGTTCCCCCCCCCCCACCCCCCACTGTCATTCCCCATTGTCAATCAGTTCCTGTATTTACTGCTAAAAACTAATTGGCAGGAATTAATAGACAAGAGTGGGGCTTTGTATCACAGAGTCCCTACATGCACAAAGAGGCCAGTTGGCCCGTTGAGTTTACACCGACTCTGCGAGGTCCTGCCTAGGCCCAATCCCCCCGCCCTCTCCCTGTATCCCACCTAACCTTTGGGCACTTCAGGAAAATTTAGAATGGCCAATCCACCTAACCTGCAGATCTGTGGACTGCGGGAAGAAACCGGAGCAACTGGAGGAAACCCATGCAGACGGGGAAGTGTATAAACTCCACACACAGTCACCCTAGGTTGGAATTGAGTCCGGGTTCCTGGAACTGTGAGGCAGCAGTGCTAACCACTGTGTCGCCCTGCCACCCGGAAAGAACCTCTTGTAAATTCTTGATTTCCGTTGCAGTTTCTATCCTTTTTTTGCTTTTAACTTTTGTATCTAGACAATTACTGAAACACCCCTGGTTCAAGGTGCTACATGGTCTGGTCCAAGGTGACGTCCAAGGCATTGCGCTCTTTGGGTTAGTCCAGTGATGTCATATTTTGATGGACTTGGTTGGCAGCCATGTGGCTACTTCCATTTCCCGGGTCTTGTCTGGCTTTCGATTTTGATTGGCAGAGAGTTCCAGAAGATTCTGGAAAAAGGCAGACCCCATTTTGAGTTAAGCTCTGTTTGACTTGGGAGAGTGGGTGCACAGGTTTGGACTCCCTCTCTTCTTATGCCTGGTGGTTAAAGCAGTCTCTCTAACATGACCGTCTAGTGAGCGAGATAGTGGAGGTGGACAGGGAATATGCGAGGATGCCCACCGTGGAGGGATTGGCGAGGAGGAAAAAGTTGCAGGAGCAATTTGACAGGCTGACAACGGGGAGGGCAGTAGGGCAACTACGTAGGGCAAGAGGGGTGCAATACGAGTATGGGGAGAAGGCGAGCCGCATGCTGGCGCACCAGCTGCGGAGGCAGGCTGCGTCCAGGGAAATATTGAAGATCCGGACTGGGGCTGGGGATGTGGTGTCAGAGCCGGGGAAGATAAATGAGGCATTTAGAGAGTATTACCAGGGAATTTATGAGGCAGACCCAGGAGGAGAGGAGGGGGACATGGGGTGGTTTCTGGACGAGCTGGAATTTCCCCAGGTGGAGGAAGCAAAGAGGCAGGTGTTGGAGGAGCCCCTGGGGCTGAGGGAGGTGCTGGACAGTATCAGGGGTATGAAGTTGGGGAAGGCCCCTGGGCCGGATGGGTACCCGGCAGAATTTTATAAGGAATTTGCGGCGGACCTGGCACCACACCTGTTGTGGGTGTTTAATGAAGCGCTGGAGAAGGGGGAATTGCCGGAGATGATGAAGCAGGCAGTAATCACACTAATCCCCAAAAAAGGGAAGGATCCGTGGAATGTGGGGCGTATAGACCCATATCATTATTTAAAAAAATATATATATATTTTTATTCTCCTTTTTCACATTTTCTCCCGCATTTCCACCCATCAACAATAAAAAATAATCAGCAAGATATGTCAATCCCCATAATAACAACGATCCCATCCGCCCACCAACCCCCAAACATCAGCCCGCATGTTTACATAAACAAATGACAAAAAGGAATCGGGGATTACCCAGAGTCACCCTTAATCTAAACAGTCCCCCTCCCCCAATTAATGTTCGATGTTACCCAGTTCTTGAAAGTGCATAATAAATAGTGCCCATGACTTGTAGAACCCCTCCAAGCTTCCCCTCAGTTCGAACTTAACCTTCTCAAGGGTCAAGTATTCCAACAAGTCCCCCCGCCATGCCAGGGCACTGGGTGGCGAGGCTGCTCTCCATCCCTGCAGGATCCGCCTTCGGGCGATCAACGAGTCGAAGGCTATGATATTTGCCTCCGCACCCGTTTCCAACCCTGGCTGGTCTGACACCTTGAATATGGCCTCCTGGGGACCCGGGTCCAGTTTCACACGCACCACCTTAGAAATTACCCTAAACACCTCCTTCCAATACTCCCCTAGCTTTGGACAGGACCAAAACATATGAACGTGATTAGCTTCAAAAAATCGGCTCATCCTTGCCCTCGTGAGGTGCGCTCTATATACCACCTTCAGCTGTATCAGCCCCAACCTCACACATGAGGTTGAGGGATTCACTCTCCGGAGCACCTCACACCAGACCCCCTCCTCTATAACCTCTCCCAGCTCTTCCTCCCACTTTGCTTTGATCCCTTCCAGTGGTGCCTTATCCTCTTCCAAAATAGCTCCGTACACCGCTGGCACTGTCCCCTTCTCCTGTCCTCTTGTCGTCAACACCTCCTCCAGCAATGTGGAGGCCGGTTCCTCTGGGAAGCTCTGTATCTCCTTCCTGGCAAAATCCCGAACCTGCATGTACCTAAACACTTCTCCCTGCTCTAGCCCATACTTCGCTTCCAGCTCCCTCAATCCTGCAAACCGACACCGCAGAAACAAATCCTTTAGCGTCTTAATCCCCTTCTCTTCCCAGTTCCGAAAACTTCCACCCCACCTCCCTGGCTCAAATCTGTGGTTCCCCCGAATCGGCATTTCCCTTGACCCTAAACCCAACCCAAAGTGTTGACGAAACTGCCTCCAGATTTTCAATGAAGCTATTATTACCGGACTCCCTGAATATTTCCCCGGAGCTATCTGGAGCGGCGCTGTTGCAAGTGCCTTCAGCCCCGACCCCCTGCACAAACTCTCCTGCATTCTGACCTACTGAGAATCAACCCCTCTGACCCAGCTCCGCACCACCTCCACATTCGCCGCCCAGTAGTAGTACAACAGGTTTGGGAGACTCAAACCCCCTGCCTGCCTTCCCCTCTGCAGCAGCACCTTTCTCACTCTGGCCACCTTCCCTCCCCATATGAATGAGGTAATCCTTCTCTCAATCTCCCTGAAAAAAGACTTTGGCAGGAAAATCGGTAGGCATTGAAAAATAAACAGGAATCGCGGCACACATTCATTTTAACCGCCTGTACCCGAACCGCCAGTGACAGAGGAAGGCCGTCCCACCTTGCCAGATCGGCTTTCACTCTCCTCACCAAACTAGTGATGTTGTACCTGATGGGACCAGCGAGCGTGGCCGTGATCTGTCCGACCTCGGCTCCTGCACCAAGTTCCAGTCCCCCACCACAATCAGCTCATGCACGGCCAAGTCGGGAATAGCCCCAAACACCTTCCTCGCGAATCCCACATCGTCCCAATTGGGACCGTATATACTTAACAGCGCCACTAATCGCCCCTCTAGCGCCCTTGCCACAATCACATATCTACCCCCCTGATCTGCCACCACCTTCTCCATCTGGAAGCGTACCCTTTTGCTGATCAACACCGCTACCCCTCGAGCCCTTTCATCAAATCCGGAGTGAAACACTTGGCTAACCAAGCCCTTTTTACATCTCACCTGGTCCTTCACCCTCAAGTGAGTCTCCTGCAGCAATGCTACATCGGCTTTCAAACTTTTAAGATGTGCAAGTACCCTTGACCTCTTGACCGGACCTCCTAACCCTCTCACGTTCTACAGGACTATCCTTGCTGGGGGTCTCTCACCCGCCCACCTTTCTTATCCACCATCGCAATACCAGCGGGCCCTGCCCCATAAGCCTGACCCGCCCCTGTCCATTGTTAACATCGAACCCCCCCCTACAAAAACATCCCCCAACGTCCATCCCTCCACCCTCGCTCGCCTCGTAGGCCCATTGAAGCCTGCTATCCAGGCTCCAACGTCCGCAGCCCTCCTCTCACCTCACCCCCGTTCACTAACTGACTTTAGTTAGCTAGCACGAATGGCTCCCACTGCCAAGACCTCTCGCCCCCTTCCACCCAGTCCTAGAGAAAGGAACTCCAAAACAAACCCAATAATCCAACCCCTACAATTCACTAACAACATTTAACCATCGCAACACAGAACACCATTAACTTGAACTCTGTAACAATGCAAAGAGAAGTAAATTTCAATACAAATCAGTAAAAAGAAAGTTGTAACATTTGTACATTTTCCAGCCGCTCAAACACAGTCCACAGTCTCTCTTCCAGTTCTGTTCTTCACGTCTGTCCCAAGCCTTCTGCCCTCACGAAAGCCTCAGCCGCCTCCGCTGTCTCAAAATAAAAGTCTTTGGCGTTATATGTTACTCAACTTCGCCGGGTACACCACACCAAATCGCACCCCCTTCTTGTACAAAGCCGCCTTCACTCGCCTAAACGCCGCTCGTCTTTTTGCCAACTCCACCGTCAGGTCCTGGTAGATCCGAACCGCAGTACCATCGCACAGCACCTCACGCTCCTGCTTCGCCCAGCTTAATACCTTCTTCATGCAAAACTTATGGAAGCAGATAATTACTGCCCTTGGCGGCTCGTTCACTTTGGGCTTTGGCCTTAATGACCGATGAGCACGGTCTAGCTCATACAGGGTGGGGGTCTCACCCTCCCCCATCAGCTCCGCCAACTTCTTAGCGAAGTATTGCGTTGGCCTTGGGCCCTCTGTCCCTTCAGGCAAGCCCACAATTCTCAAATTGTGCTGCCTTGAGCGGTTTTCCAAGTCTTCCAGCTTTGCTCGGAGTCCTCTGTTAACCTCCACCACCCTCCGCAGCTCGTCCCCCATCGAGGTGACCTGGTCGCTGTGTCGTGTCACGGCCTCCTCCACCTTCATCTTCTCGCCCTGCTCTCTCACCTCGGCCGATGCCTTTGCCACCTCCACCCTCATCGGGCCGATTGCCTCCTCCACCAATGACCTCAACACGACCGCCATCTCTTTCCTCAAGGCCTCCATGTGCCTCTCAAACTGTTTTTCCAGCTCCACCGCCATCACCTCGGTCATCTTCTCCACCGTAAGTAGTGCGGCCCCGCCTTGCAGTTCGGCTTCCGCCATCCTGTCAACACTTTTGCTCGTCTTCTCCTTCGGCGGCGAACCTGCGTTTCCTCATTTCTTCGGCGCTGCTCTTTGCGTACTTTAGCGGCTTTTCTCCTCTCTTCCCCCTTCCCCCTCCTGTCCTTCATCAATCTGACATTCTTGGGGGAGAGAGAGAAAAAAAACTTTCACCAAACTTCCTTGACCCTTCTTTCTTTCTCCTCTGCATTCACCCAGAGCTCCCCTGGGACCAGGCTTCAACCTTCTTTCTTCTTCCAAGGTGGGAGCCATCCGACGTGGAGCACCCTCCCTACATAGTGCCCTGGCCTTGGGCCTGCCGCCTCAGCATCCTCGTAGCTCCTCCCCAGCTGCTCTAACCTGCCGTGCCGGGCCCAGCCCCCGACACCCGCGCGGGGTTCTTCGCCGGTTTTTAAACTGGCCCCGCTGGCTGCTCGTGACGGCCCCCAAGGCCGACGATAGTCGGGGAGTGCGTGAGGACTCTGGGATTTCCCCGAAATCGCCACGAATCGCGGCCAGCGGCGGGAGCTCTTGTTGTTGCGGCCGCCCTGCTCGCCCATGCCACCGGAAGTCACCCATATCATTATTGAACACGGATGTGAAAGTATTGGCTAAGTTGTTGGCGGGGAGAATGGAGGATTGTGTCCCAGGGCTGGTTGCAGAAGATCAAACAGGCTTTGTGAAGGGCAGGCAGCTCGTGAGTAATATAAGACGGCTGTTGAATGTGGTTATGAATCCGTCGAGAACTCTGGTACCGGAGGTGGTAGTGTCCATGGACTCTGAGAAAGCATTTGATCGGGTGGAGTAGCGGTACTTGTTGGAAGGTTTGGGTTTGGGCCGAGATTTGTTGTATGTGGCGCCAAGAGCGAGGGTGAGGACGAATGATATGAGCTCATGAGAGCTTTGTGAGAGGCAGCACGGTTTAGTGAGAGGCAGCACGGTTTTGTGAAGGGGAGGTCGTGTCTCACTAACTTGATAGAGTTTTTCGAGGAGGTCACTAAGATGATTGATGCAGGTAGGGCAGTGGATGTTGTCTGTATGGACTTCAGTAAGGCCTTTGACAAGGTCCCTCATGGTAGACTAGTACAAAAGGTGAAGTCACACGGGATCAGGGGTGAGCTGGCAAGGTGGATACAGAACTGGCTAGGCCATAGAAGGCAGAGAGTAGCAATGGAAGGATGTTTTTCTCATTGGAGGGCTGTGACCAGTGGTGTTCCACAGGGATCAGTGCTGGGACCTTTGCTCTTTGTAGTATATATAAATGATTTGGAGGAAAATGTAACTGGTCTGATTAGTAAGTTTGCAGACGACACAAAGGTTGGTGGAATTGCGGATAGCGATGAGGACTGTCAGAGGATACAGCAGGATTTAGATTGTTTGGAGACTTGGGCGGAGAGATGGCAGATGGAGTTTAATCCGGACAAATGTGAGGTAATGCATTTTGGAAGGTCTAATGCAGGTAGGGAATATACAGTGAATGGTAGAACCCTCAAGAGTATTGAAAGTCAAAGAAATTTGGAGTACAGGTCCACAGGTCATTTGAAAGGGGCAACACAGGTGGAGAAGGTAGAAGGCATATGGCATGCTTGCCTTCATTGGCCGGGGCATTGAGTATAAGAATTGGCAAGTCATGTTGCAGCTGTATAGAACCTTAGTTAGGCCACACTTGGAGTATAGTGTTCAATTCTGGTCGCCACACTACCAGAAGGATGTGGAGGCTTTAAAGAGGGTGCAGAAGAGATTTACCAGAATGTTGCCTGGTATGGAGGGCATTAGCTATGAGGTGCGGTTGAATAAACTCGGTTTGTTCTCACTGGAACGAAGGCGGTTGAGGGGAGACCTGATAGAGGTATACAAAATTATGAGGGGCATAGACAGAGTGGATAGTCAGAGGCTTTTCCCCAGGGTAGAGGGGTCAATTACTAGGGGGCATAGGTTTAAGGTGAGAGGGGCAAGGTTTAGAGTAGATGTACGAAGCAAGTTTTTTACGCAGAGGGTAGTGGGTGCCTGGAACTCGCTACCGGAGGAGGTGGTGGAAGCAGGGACGATAGTGACATTTAAGGGGCATCTTGACAAATACATGAATAGGATGGGAATAGAGGGATACGGACCTAGGAAGTGTAGAAGATTGTAGTTTAGTCGGGCAGCATGGTCGGCACGGGCTTGGAGGGCCGAAGGGCCTGATCCTGTGCTGTACATTTCTTTGTTTTGTTCTTTGTTCGTGAAGCTTTGACTTACATGGGTACGAGGCAGGAGTGCCCGCTGTCGTCGCTGCTGTTTGCGCTGGCCATAGAGCCATTGGCGATGGCTCTCAGGCGGTTCGCAGAGTATCAGGGGATAATGAGGGGACCGAGGGAGCATCGGGTGTCGCTCTATGCCGATGACCTCTTGATGTATGTTTTGGATCCGTTGGAGAGTATGGGAATGATTATGGGCCTGTTGGGGAGGTTTGGAGGGTTCTCGGGATACAAGCTGAATATAGGGAAAAGCGAGGTATTCCCGGTGAATGAGTTGGCACAGCGGACTAATTTAGGGGGGCTGCCATTTACGGTAGCGAGGGATAGGTTTAGGTACTTGGGGATTCAGGTAGCGAGGGAATGGACGGGGCTCCATAAGTGGAACTTAACAAAGCTGGTGGAGGAGGCCAGGGAGGATCTTAAGAGGTGGGATACACTGCACTTAACGTTGGCGGGGAGGGTCCAAGTGGTGAAAATGAATATTCTGCCGAGGTTCTTGTTTATCTTTCAGGCTCTCCCGATCTTTATACCAAAGGCCTTTTTTCGGAAAGTGGACACAATCATCTCTGACTTTGTATGGGCGGGTAAGGAGCTGAGGGTGGGGAGGAGCAGGCAAAGGCAGCAGGGGAGGTTGGCGTTGCCAAACATGCTTCATTATTATTGAAATGAAAATGAAAATCGCTTATTGTCACAAGTAGGCTCCTACATCAGACTCCTATTTATTGACTACAGCTCCGCCTTCAACGCCATAATCCCAGCCAAGCTCATATCAAAGCTCCAAAACCTAGGACTTGGCTCTCCACTCTGCAACTGGATCCTCTATTTTCTGACCAACAGGCCACAATCAGTAAGAATGAACAACACCACCTCCTCCACAATAGTCCTCAAAACCAGGGCCCTGCAAGGCTGCGTACTTAGCCCCCTACTCTACTCCCTGTACACACATAACTGCATGGCAAAACTTGGTTCCAACTCCATCTATAAGTTTGCTGGCGATACGACCATAGTGGGCTGGATCTCGAATAACGACGAGTCAGAATATAGGAGGGAGTTAGAGAACCTAGTGGAGTGGTGTAGCGACAATAACCTCTCCCTCAATGCCAGCAAAACTAAAGAGCTGGTCATTGACTTCAGGAAGCAAAGTACTGTATACACCCCTGTCAGCATCAACGGGGCCGAGGAGGAGATGGTTGGCAGTTTCAAATTTCTAGGGGTGCACATTTCCAAAATCTGTCCTGGTCCACCCACGTTGACGCTGCCACTAAGAAAGCACAACAGCGCCTATACTTCCTCAGGAAACTAAGGAAATTCGGCATGTCCACATTAACCCTTACCAACTTTTACAGATGCACCATAGAAAGTATCCTATCGGGCTGCATCACAGCCTGGTATGGCAACTGCTCGGCCCAGGACCGCAAGAAACTTCAGAGAGTCGTGAACACCGCCCCGTCCATCACACGGACCTGCCTCCCAGCCATTGACTCCATCTGCACCTCCCGCCGCCTGGGGAAATGGGGCAGCATAATCAAAGACCCCTCCCACCCGGCTTACTCACTCTTCCAACTTCTTCCATCGGGCAGGAGATGCAGAAGTCAGAACACGAACGAACAGACTCAAAAACAACTTCTTCCCCACTGTCACCAGACTCCTAAATGACTACACCCTGTATGCTTCATCTGATGCCAGTACTTATGTAGTTATAGTGTATATCTTGAGTTGCCCTATTATGTATTTTCTTTTATTCCCTTTTCTTCCCATGTACTTCAGGATCTGTTGAGCTGCTTGCAGAAAAATACTTTTCACTGTACCTCTGTACACGTGACAATAAACAAATCGTATCCAATCCAAATGATGTTACTGTGAAAAGCCCCTAGTCACCACATTCCGGTGCCTGTTCGGGGAGGCTGGTATTGGGTGGCGAATGTGGACAAGGTGCGGCGGTGGTGGGAAGGAGGAGGAATCTTGTAAGGGGCCTAGTTTGAGGACTATGGTGACGGCAGCATTGCCAATGGCTCCAATAGGTATTCAGGGAGCCCAGTGGTGCCGTCAATGGTGAAGATATGGAATCAGCAGAGGAGGCATTTTAGGATGGAAGGGATGTCTGTGTGAACGCCTCTGTGCGAGAATCATGGGTTTGAGCTGGGGGGGACGAGGATCGTGTATACAGGAGGTGGAGGGAAGTGAGGCTGGTCAAGGTGAGAGATTTGTATTTGGAGGAAGGGTTCGCCAGTCTGGAGGAGCTAAGGGAGAGGGTAGAGCTGCCGAGGGGTAGTGAGTTCAGGTATCTACAGGTTAGGGACTTTGCACGAAAGGTCTGGAAGTGGTTCCCTAGATTGCTCGGGTACACCCTGCTGGAGCGACTGCTGCTTCCGGATGTGGAAGAGGAGGGAAGAATTGGGGATATATACAAGTGGCTGGTGTTGCTAACTTTGCCTTAGTTTAATTGCTCTGTTTTATCACCTTTGCTCTCGAGTCGCCAGGTATCTTTATGATACCGCCACGTGGTTCAAGTCCGAGTAATGATCAATAATCCAATACACCGCTTAGTAAGATTTAAATCAAAGCTCATTTATTATACACTGTAATCACTACTCATGTACAAATTCTACGTCTAAGCAACTTCTACAGCTAACAGGCCAATACTTGGAACTGGCCCACCAGGTCAGGGAAACGATTGACCTTTCGTTCGGGTTCTGAGCCCGCGGGATTCGAAGTTGGTACAGATTGGTAGCTAGGAGCGCCTATCTCGTAGCGAGCGTTGAAGTAAGACTTACAGTTTTGAGCGGATGTTGAAGAGTTAAGAGAGCTGGAAGCGGTTGAAGAGAGAGCGCCTTGAACTTGGGGCTCAATTCTTATAGTCTCCAGGGGCTTCCCGCCTTTCGGGGCGGATCCTGTACCTGGTCCCAAGTGATTGGACTTTGTCCCAATCGCTTGGTTCGATTTTCTCCAATGCTGGAGCGGTTCCCTGATCGATGGGCGGTCTTTAGGTGGTCGTTCACCTCCTTTTGTGTCGACTCCTGCTGGCGCCGAAGAGTCTGGTTTTGCTTTGTGTCTAAATGTTGCTCATTGTTCCCGGGGATTGCTCATTAGTATGCAGATGGCTGGTGTTTTGTTATGCTGATGGTTGCAGGTATCGATCTTGTCTGCCTTTTCCAGAGGTAAATACACAGTCAACCTGCAGCTGCTCGTTTTTGTCCTGTTGGCTGACTTTCCCATCAGCCTTTGCCGTTCGCCATTTTAAATCGGGAGTTGGCCATTTTAAGTGGCTACACTGGGGGAGCAGGGAGGCGAGCGGATGGTGAAGATCAAGGAGAAATGGGAAGCGGAGTTGGGAATGGAAGTCAATTGGGGAGTATGAAGTGAGGCACTGCGAAGGGTAAACGGGACCTCCTCTTGTGCAAGGATGAGCCTGATAGAGTTTAAGGTGGTGCACAGGGTGCATATGACTCGGGCGAGAATGAATGGGTTCTTTCAGGGGGTAGCAGCTGAATGTGAGAGGTGTGGGCGGGGGCCAGCGAATCATGCGCACACATTTTGGGGTTGTGAAAAATTGGGAAGATTCTAGGCGGGAGTGTTTGCGGTCTTAGCCAGGATAGTGGAGGAGGGATTAGACCCGGACCCTTTGGTGGCGATATTTGGGTTTCAGAGAAGCCGGAGCTCATGGAGAGGAGGAAGGCCGATGTCTTTTGCTGGAGTGGCGGTCGGCATCGTCACCGGGGGTATTAACATGGTTGGGTGACCTGTATGACTTCCTGCGGTTAGAGAAGCGGTTAGAGAAGATAAAGTATGAGTTAAGGGGCTCAACAGGGGAGTTTGAGAAAAGGTGGGGAATGTTTGCGACCGTGTTTGAGGAGCTGTTCGTCGCAGAGAGGTGGGGGTGGGGGGGCGTGGAGGAGGTGAAAAAGGAGAAAAATCTGTACAAACTGTATAGTTGATGGTTGGGAAGAATGTTTCCGGGGTGTTTATTTGCTGTAACCTACTTTGATACAAGTTTAAATAAAATGCGTTTAAAAACAAACAACAAAAAAACAGCCTCTCTTGCTAACCAGTGGAAGTTTACTCGCTGTTTGAAAGACTGAGGAAGGCCCAGTCTGATATCTCTCTTGAGGTATTGAAGAAAATATCTTTTTTTCTCTCATTACACCAGTTAGTTAATTCCTGCAGAATTGCAGGCCTGCGGTTGCGAGGCAGAGTAGACGGGAAACCCTATTTTAAATTTTCGAGGAGAAAACCTTAATTATACCTCCGTGAGACTGAGAGCCAGACTAGTGGGGGGTCTTCAATGTGAAGTCCCAGGTTGCTAAAAGTGAAAGTGACTCTCCAGAAGAATTCCTGCAGCCTGCGAGGTCTGAATGAAGCCACAAACCAGAAGGTCCGATCCAACCTGTGGGTTTCAACGCTTCGCATCCCTGGAAGATAGCCGGCTATAACCCCAGCAGCAAAATACTCATCTCACCTCTTTTGATCTCCATTTTTTTGATCCCTTCCCCACTGTGTTTCTCGTGCATATGTTTGTGGAGGGTGGGATGTGCAGGGGGGAATAATTAGAGCAAACAATTGTTCTATTATCACCATTACCTGTTTATCTCATCTTTTGTTGTAAATAAACAGTTTTTTTTGTGTTTCTGTAAATCATTGGAGAAGTCAAGGGTCAAAGATCTCAGAAACTATATACAAATTATTGGTTAATTAATTTATGTTGGGACCCAGGGGCCTATGGGGTTAGAATTGACCTTGCACTCGCCCAGGGTCTCGTAAAACGCCCTTAAAGCTCATAAGTATTGGTCAGTTTGCCAACTTTTCTAAATTTCCATGTCATCAAATTAGTTTAAAACTCCAATTCATTCTTCGTGCATTTTCCAAGCTTTCTATACATCTGCCGTATGCCTCAGGTCTGTTACCCAATTTGTTTTTGTAGATTGAGCAGCTGGAGGCTGGAACACCTGGAAGACTTAAAGTGACTGCAAGGGCCACCACAAGTACAGAGGTCATTGATGCAGAATACAACACTGTGAGTACGATGCTTTTTGCTACCCATCTGTTTTAATAGACAAGGTGTTGCAGAAATAGAAGTATAAAATGGTGCTTGAACAAAAACAGTTGATATCGTGACTATTAAAACACCATGGGGCGGCATGGTAGCGCAGTGGTTAGCACTGTTGCTTCACGGCACCGGGGTCCCAGGTTCGATTCCCGGCTTGGGTCACTGTGCAGAGTCTGCACGTTCTCCCCGTGTCTGCGTGGGTTTCCTCCGTGTGCTCCGGTTTCCTCCCACAAGTCCCGAAAGACGTGCTGTTAGGTGGATTGGACATTCTCAATTCTCCCAGTGTACCCGAACAGGCGCCGGAACGTGGCGACTAGGTGCTTTTCACAGTAACTTCATTGCAGTGTTAATGTAAGCCTACTTGTGACAAAGATTATTATTATTACCACTCCAACCGCCCTCAACATTTAAGGAATTCATTTTCATTAAATGTATTTGACTAAAAAACTTTTTTTTTTTTGTTCTAAGGACACTGATTTTTTTGTTTGGAAGTTCATAGGAGCAGGAGGAGACCATTTGTCTCTTTGAACATGCACTGCCATTCATTATGATCATGACTGATCATCCAACACAATGACCTGATTCCATCTTCCCCCATGTCCTTTGATCCCCTTCGCCCCAACTGCTATATCTGACTGCTTCTTGAAAACATACAATGTTTTGGGTTCAACTACTTTCTGTGGCAGAGAATTCTACAGACTCGCCACTGTCTGGGTGAAGAAATTTCTTGTCATCACTGTCCTAAATGATGTACCCCACATCCTCAGACTGTGACCCCTGGCTCTGGACACCCCCACCATCAGGAACATCCTTCTTGCATCTACCTTGTCTTAGAATTTGATAGGTTTCAATGAGATCCCATCTCATTCTTCTGAACTCCACCGAATCCATTCCTAACCGACTCGATGTCGCCTCATATGTCCATCCTGCCACCCCAGGAATCAGTCTGGTAAACCTTTCTTCCACTCCCTCTAGAGCAAGAACATCCTCCTTCAGATAAGGAGACCAAAACTGCGCACACTATTCCAGATGTGGCCACCAAGGTATAATTGCAGCAAGATATCTCTGCTCCTGTACTCTAATCCTCTTGCTATGAAGGCCAACATACCATTTGTCTTCTTTAATGCCTGCAGCACCTGCATGCTTACCTTCAGCGACTGGTGCGCGAGGACACCCAGGTCTCTTACATTCCCATCTCCTAATTTCTGGCGACTCAGCTAATGGTCTGCCTTCCCGTTTTTGCTACCAAAGTGCATAACCTCACATTTATCCAAATTATTATGTATCTGCCCACTCAACTTGTCCCAATCACACTGAAGTATCTCTGCATCCTCCTCACAGCTCACCCTCGCAGCCAACTTGTGTCATCTGCAAATTTGGAGATATGGCATTTTGTTCCCTCATCTAAATCATTAATATGTATTGAGAATAGCTGGGGTCCCAGCAATGATCCCTGTGGTACCCACTAGTCACTGCCTGCTATTTCGACACAAGCAGCTAATACCTCTGCGTTCTTTGTGTGAATCTACTCTGGATATATCAGACTACCTAACTGGGTTACAGGGATAGGGTGGAGGTGTGGGCTTGGATAGGGTGCTCTTTCCAAGGGCCGGTGCAGACTCGAAAGGCCGAATGGCCTTCTTCTGACTGTAAATTCTATGATTCTGTGGAAGGGGAGTCCAGATGGACGTTGTATTCACATGGCACAAACACAGGATAGCAGTGGGAGAAGGTTTCAGTTGCCACAGTGCTGGGTTAACGTAGCCAATTCACCTACCTGCACATCTTTGGGTTGTGCAAACTCAACAAGGACAGGGACCGGGATCGACCCCGGATCCTCTGTGCAGTGAGGCAGCAGTGCTAACCTCTACATTTTTGAAAGGTATTCGGTCCTGTAACGTGGGCATTGCTGGCTTGACCAGCATTGATTGCCTGTTCCTAAGTACCCTTAAGAAGATGACGTTTGATCCATGAATAGCTATGGTAATTAGGCACTTCTCCCTGGTGTAAATTTAGATTGAGATGATGGCATGTGGCAGCTAGAGGACAAGGGTTCAGAATAACTAACTATTTAAATAGTGGTTTTATTTCTGATTGGAGAAGTACCCTATTTTCCGAGTAAACCTGAATGAATGGTACATTTATTTTTTTTAATTCCCTGTTTGTCGTTAATGGCCTCGAGGGGCATGGGAAATTGTCTTTAATAATTACCAGGAAACGTGATACTGGCTTTCCTCTTTAGGTGTTAATCGCTGTGGGGCGTGATGCTTGCACCAAGTATATTGGCCTAGAAAAGATTGGCATTCATCTCAATGAAAAGTAAGTTGTGTTTCTTACAAAATTAAAGTTGGTAGAAAAATTCTTGAGGCTGAGACTGGTCTGCAAATATTGGGAAAAAGCTGGAATTCTGATTGGGGGATCGCAGGGGGGAGAAATCTCTAATTGTTTCATTCAAATTTTATGTCAAATGTAGATTTCCTTCTAAATGGCACAATATTTGCATGCATAAACATGGACTCAAAGTACTTTCAAAGCTACAGTTCTGTGTTGCAAGATTTCCAAACAGAGGTCAATCCTGTCTGCAGCATTTTTATTGATCCTGTACCTTTCTGGGCTGTAATTGCGTGTTTGTAGCAGAGGAAGTGTCTGCTTCTGAATCAAATCTTTATTAATGTAAGATTTGGGTTTTTCCCTTCTCCGTGCCAAATCTCTCTTATCAGTAATCAAATGGAGGCACTTCCCCAGCTATTGTGTGGTTGGCAAAACGTTATGTGGAGTTGTTTGTCAGTGGGGAGAGGGCCAAGCTCCTCATTTTCCATCAGGATACTTATCACTGCTGTCTGAAGTATAGCTGTTAACACCCTTTAAATGGGTAGTATAAGTGTAAAATGAGTTTACTGTTCATTCTTCTCCACCTTCCCCACATCCCTTTTGTTTTGTCTCTCCATAGTAAAAGAACTGCAGATTCCAAATTTTGTGCATTTGGGAATATTATGCAGTTTGATAACTCAAATTTAGCAACAAGCATATCTTAAGCATATACACAGTTTAAAATAAATAAATTTAGAATACCCAATCAATTTTTCCCAATTAAGGGGCAATTTAGCGTGGCCAATCCACCTAGCCTGCATATCTTTGGGTTGTGGGGCGAAACCCATGCAAACACTGGGAGAACGTGCAAACTCCACACTGACAGTGACCCAGAGCTGGGATCGAACCTGGGACCTCGGCATCGTGAGACAACAGGGCTAACCCACTGCGCCACCATGCTGCCCAAGCATATACACAGTTGATATATCATCACCGACAAAGCTTGTGCTATAAGGTTTACATATATACGGCATTTTATTTAACTTTTTTTACTTTAGAATAGTGACTCGGATGTAATGACCTAGCTCCCCTTTATTTATTCCTCCCTGTAAACGCCATTTCAAATCCAAATGTAATGACTTTTTAATAAGGAGCAAATCAAACCAGGCTTGAGTCGAAGAAAGAGTAAGTTCATCACTTACTAAACCCGAAAACAAAGATACGAAGACACACAAACACGTGCGCACAAATCTCAGCAATAACTGAACATTGCAGCTGTTTGACATTGCAGAAGTTTGCTGTTTTTAAAAAAAAAATCCTGCCAATGCACTGTAGGAACTCACCAAGGCTTCTTAGTAAGCACCAAACCCATGACCGCTAACGTCTAGGTAAAGGTAAAGTCACCAAAGTCCTAGATGACCATAGGCTGCTTTGCCCTTTTGAGGAGGAGAGCTGACTGGTGGTGGTTTAACCTGAGGATCACCACACCTCGGGTGAAGGGCAAGGTGGAGAAGGCGGGGCCTTCATGAATAACCTCAGCCAGTACGGGGATTGAACCCGCGCTGTTGGCCTTGTCTCTCTTTCTCCCCCACCCCCCCCCCCCCCCCGGGTTGCTGCTGCTGCTGCCCACCTCCTAACGTTCCACTGGAAAGTCTAGGAATGGTTGCCACCGCCTGAAGAACCCTTGCACAGATCCTCTTAAAGGCAAATTTTACCCTCTCCAATTTAATGAACCCTGCCATGTCGCTGATCCAGGCATCCACGCTTAGGGGCCTCGCATCCTTCCACTGTAGCAGAATCCTCCGCCGGGCTACCAGGGACGCAAAGGCCAGAATACCGGCCTCTTTCGTCTCCGGCACTCCCGGTTCATCCGATACCCCAAATAGTGCGAGCCCCCAACTCTGCTTAACCCGGGTGTTTACCACCTTAGACACCGTCCTCGCAACGCCCCTCCAGAACCCATCCAGTGCTGGGCATGCCCAGAGTATGTGGGTGTGATTTGCTGGGCTCCCCCGAACACCTCACATACCTGTCCTCTGCTCCAAAAAACCGACTCAGCCTTGCCCCAGTCATGTGCACCCTGTGCAGAACCTTAAATTGTATCAGGCTAAGCCTGGCGCAAGAGGAGGAAGAATTTACCCTACCCAGTGCGTCCGCCCACGTACCCTCGTCTATCTCCTCCCCCAGCTCCTCTTCCCATTTACCTTTCAGCTCCTCCACCGAGGCCTCCTCCTGCATCTCCTGGTAGATCGCCGAGACCTTGCCTTCTCCAACCCACACCCCCGAGAGCACCCTATCCTGGATCCTACGTACTGGCAGCAGCGGGAATTCCCTCACCTGCCGTCTTACAAATGCCCGTACCTGCATATACCTGAAGGCATTTCCAGGAGGGAGCCCAAATCTTTCCTCCAACGCCCCAAGGCTCGCAAACGTACCTTGTCGGCGGGAGTGGCAGCGGTGCCGTCACCAGCGCTCTCAGGCTCGTGCCCACACAGGACGCCATCTGCAGCCTCTTCCACGCTGCCCCCTCCCCCTCCATTACCCACTTGCGTATAATCGCCACATTGGCAGCCCAGTAGTACCCACACAGATTAGGCAACGGTAGCCCTCCTCTGTCCCTGCTCTGTTCTAGAAACACCCTTCTCACCCTCGGGGTCTTTTTCGTCCATACAAACCCTATGATGCTCCTGCTGACCCGCTTAAAAAAGACCTTGGGGATCAGGATGGGGAGGCCCTGGAATATAAAAAGGAACCTCGGGAGCACCATCATCTTCACCGACTGTACCCTACCCGCCAGGGAGAGTGGCAGCATATCCCACCTTTTAAACTCCTCCTCCATCTGCTCCACCAGCCTCGTCAAGTTGAGCTTGTGTAGGGCCCCCCAGCTCCTGGCCACCTGGATCCCTCGGTACCGAAAAATCCTTTCCGCCCTCTTCAGTGGAAGCTCATCTATCCCCCTTCCCTGGTCCCTTGGGTGTATCATGAATAGCTCACTCTTCCCAATGTTGAACTTATACTGAACTCCCTTCCTAACAGCACTTTGTGTACCTACACCTCCAGGACTGCAGCGGTTCAAAAAGGCAGCTCAGCACCATCTTCTCAAGGGAAATCTCGGGATGGGCAATAAATGCTGGCCTTGCCAGCGACGCCCACATCCTGTAAATTAATTTTTTAAAAATTGAATTGAAGTTCAGATAACTGCACCATGCTGGAGACAACCATCGCTTCAGAGAAAGATAGATTTTTTTACTGCTTCAGTTTTTCCAGATTAATTTAATGACCTATCTCTGTCTGACTTGGCAACTCTCTTCCTAAACCTGCCTGGCGGTGTGTTTCATGAAAGGAATTAATTCCCATGTTTTGTAGTTATTGTTGTACTACATGTAATCACATTTTTGAACCTTTAGCTCAAACCTTTGACGCATTAAGATTGTTGAAACCAACAGGAAATGGGATTATTTCATCCTCCGTGGGGTGTTGAACATTTGCTGGATGTGTCCCCTTGTCTTTACTGCTGATTAAAATTCAGCACTTTAACATTTTTAGAGTTGTCTTTTCAAGAGTCCCTTTTTGAAGTTGACCGTGACCCCCCCCCCCCCCCCCCCCCCCCCCAGGACAGGCCTGCAGTGTAATCCAGATAGGAACTGCCCAGAAAAGTGGTCAATTTACAATACCAGACGTTAGACGTTGCCATCTTTGGTCACTGTCTTTTCTTATATTTTTAAAAATGAATCCTCTTTAAACAGTTCAATATTATTCTGGTTAGCTGACAAAATTCTGGGTAGATCTCAGTCACAATTTCCTGTTGTGTGTGTGTGTACTCATTTCCGTTATCTTGAAGGTACATATTATATTGTGAAATCTTCTAATTAGTAGCTAATCTGTGAAATAAAAGGGCAGTGTAAACAGTGACTTCTGCCAAAAAAGGAGAAAAAATTGTGTTGCCCTTGAATTGTTTGTGATTAGATTTGGATTTCATTCGATAAATGTCCCCTTTTTGCAGAGGTAGGATGACTTGGCAGTTTTAAATTTGGCTGCAATCCTATTTCTATTGGGGAACGCCCAATGACAAAGCTGAAGTCAGTTGTTCGTGAGACTTCCATTGAGGTGACTTCTGGTGTTGAGAGGCTTCTGCTGTAAAGCAAGTCACCTCTAAAGTTACTTGAAATTCCACATGCTGCTGACACGAGCTCCTCAGGTGTACTTAATCTGCTTAGTTCATTTCTGCAATCCTAGTTATGACACTGGCATTGCAGAAGGCGTACAAAGTTTTCATGTAACTTGTAACTTTATTCACTCTGAAATATGTCCATAAGTGCAACTTTAGTTCCCCCAAATATGGCTATGCTATATTTATTTTATTTCCGCTTGATATGACGCTAGTGATTATAGATCTGTTACTGGCAAAAATGAGAAAAAAGGAAAAGGCTGCATTTATATAGCACATTTCACAACCACTGGAGATCTTTATGGCGAATGAGATACTTATGAAATGTAGTCACTGCGATATAGGAAACAGCAGCAAATTCCCACAAACAACAATGTGATAATTACCTAATAATTTGTTTTTTGGGGGCAGCACGGTGATGCAGTGGTTGGCACCGAGGACCTGGGTTTGATCCTGGCCCCGGGCCACTGTCCGTGTGGGGTTTGCACATTCTCCCCCTGTCTGTGTGGTTCTCGATCCCACAACCTAAAAAGATGTGCAGAGTAGGTCAATTGGCCACTCTAAATAGCCCCTTAAATGGGAAACAAAAAAAAATTGTTTTTGTGTAATGTTGATTGAGGGATAAATATTGGCCAGATTAGTGCCCTAGCATTAAGGTGTTGGTGTAAATGTATTTTGATCTGTAAATATTGTTTCTAGAAAACTAACCCTGGTAGCAGTCCTCTGAAAATATTTTGTTCTATACCGTGTCCCTTTGTTTTGCTTTCATTTATTGCTTGGTAGTCTTAACTTCTTGCAAAATATAGCATCCATGTGTATTGATGTGCAACTTTAGTATTGCAGACCCTTCAGTATTACCTAGAGTGAAAACATCTTTTTACCTAAATTCTTTTGCTGCCTGCCATCAAATACTAAAAACAATTCATAATCATAGATTTATCATAGAATTTACAGTGCAGAAGGAGGCCATTCGGCCCATCGAGTCTGCACCGGCTCTTGGAAAGAGCACCCTACCCAAGGTCAACACCTCCACAATATCCCCATAACCCAGTAACCTCACCCAACACTAAGGGCAATTTTGGACACTAAGGGCAATTTATCATGGCCAATCCACCTAACCTGCACGTTTTAGACATCTAAGGCACAGTTTCCTCTGAAATCCAGTTAGTTTTGGATCATTATAGCTGGACTTCCTTGATTCTACAGTGCAGCAGAAACCTCTGAATAACTCCAGCTGCTGAAGGATTGGGCTGTTATTTAAATGTTCCCTCAAAAGTGAAGTTTGACATGACATTTTCTCTTGTGCAGTATTAACTATATATGTTTTCAATGCTATAATTTCATCTAATGTGAAACCTACTGAGGGATTGGTAACTTACGGAGTGCGTTCATCACAGCAACATAATCCATATGACTTCTGCATCACTGCCAAAGCACACTGAACTAAATTGACGCATTTGGCCAAACACAGGCCATAATTGATTTTGACCTTTTTGGAATAAGATAAGCTCACCATTTAATGTATTTTTCTCATGATGTGGTAGTTTCTCCAAGGTACAGAGGGATCTGGGTGTCCCGGTACATGAATCATATGCAGTACAGCAAGTGATTAGAAAGGCAAATGGAATATTGGCATTTATTGCTAGAGAATGGAATATGACATTAGAGAATTTTTTCTGCAGCTGTACAGGGCATTGGTGCGACCACAGTTTTGGTCTCTTAATTGAAAAAATAAAATAGTTAGAAGCAGTTCAGAGAAGGTTCACTCTACTCATTCTAGGGATGAAGGGCTTATTGAAACACACATAAGATCCTGCGAGGATTTGATCGGTAGATACTGGGAGGATGTTTCCACTTGTGGGACCCGGATAGGAGATCAACTGATTAAGATGAAGATGAGAAGAAATGTTTTCTGTCGAAAGGTTGTGAGTGTGGAATTCTCTTTCCCAGAAAGCAGTGGAGGCTTGGTCATTGAGGCAGAGTTAGACAGATTTTTGATAGACAAGTGGGTTGAGAATTTTGGGGGGGTGGGATCAATCAATCACAACTCACAACACTGTCAAATCAAGCCCACGTTTCTTAATGCATCCTGTTGCCAGCCTCCTTAGTGTGAGTCTGAAGTCAGATGTGCTTCTACCGTGACACAAGGTGATGATTTCCTTTTTCAATTTGAAATGAGTGCGAAGAAAAATCAAGTGAGGCTATACCGGATGGCCAATCAGCAAATGAGCGTTAACATTCAAATGATGAACATTAAAGCCATTAAAAAAGAGGTGGCGGAATGGTGCTCTGGCAGCATCACACCCCTGAATTTAGTCACCCCATTAATTTCTAATATTAGGGTCCTCAGTTGTGCTTGACCTACAAGGTACGAACAACTGGTTTTTAATGAATCAAGTGGGGAGGTGGTGGCTCAGTGGTATTGTAAACCAGAGACCCAGAGTAATGCTCTGGGGACCCAGGTTCAAATCCCACCACTGCAGATGGTGAAATCTGAATTAAATAAAAATCTGGAATTAGCAGTCGAATGATGACCATGAAAATGCCATTTCTGAGGGCAGTTGAGAGTCAGCCACATTGCTGTGGGTCTGGAGTCACATGTAGCCCATACTGGGTAAGGGTGGTAGATTTCCTTCTTTAAAGGACATTTTCCAATGGGGAGTTTCATTTCATGAGTGTTGTTGGAGTTGCATTCATCCAGGCATGTGAATGTACTAATTAGGAGTAGGTCACTCAGCCCCTCGAGCCTTCTCCACCATTTAATAAGTTCGTGTCTGATCTGATGTTGACCTCAAGTCCACATTCATGCCTACCCCGATAGCCTTTCACCCCCTTGTTAATCAAGAATCTTTGCCTTAAAAATATTCAAAGATTCTGCTTCCACTGCCTTTTGAAGAAGGCAGTTCCAGAGACTCGCAACCTTTTGAGAGGGAAAAGAATGGCAGATATCCTTCCCTAAAAGGCAGTGAACCAGATGGTCTTTCATAACAATTGATAGTTTCATGGTCGGCATTGCTGGGACTAGCTTTATGTTCCAGATTTATTAATTGAATTTAAATTCCACCAGTTTACATAGTGGGATTTGAGCCTGTGTCCCCAGAGCATTAGCTTGGGCCTTCGAATTGCTTAGTGACATTATCCTCTGCTCCACCATCTCCCCTAAAAATGAAATGATGAAATGAAAACATTTCTGATCACTCATTGCAAGGATTATCGTCAGATTTGTAAATGGAGCTCTGATATCTATAATAGGCTTCTGATCTGGGAATTAGTAAAACGGCAGAGTTGTTTTGCTTGGTGAGCTGTCTCAGTACTACATTTGGAGGCTGTTGGTTTTCAAGCATCTAAGTCGGACTAGCTTACAAAACAAAATATTTTACTGCAATAGCTTACTTTCAATGTATTCTTAGAAATGGGAAAATCTTGGTGGATAACGAAGAAAGGAGCAATGTACCGTACGTCTTCGCGATAGGAGATGTCATTGATGGCAAGCCGGAGCTCACACCCGTTGCTATTCATGCTGGGAAGTTGCTAGCACGCAGGCTCTACGCAGGTTCTACTATGAAGGTAAGGTGTTATCTCCTTAAACATAGGAAATAAGAGCAGGAGTAGGCCATTTGGCCCTTCGATCATACTCATACCTTTCAATGTGATCCTCTATCTCAATGGCATACTCAAACACTCTTCCCAAACTCCTTTAGAGTCTAGAAATCTACCGTTCCTCCTCCAATATATTCAGCGATGTGGCCTCAACAGCTTTCTGTGGTAGAGATTTCCATGGATTCACCACCCTCTGAGTGAAGAAATTTCTCCTCATCTCAGTCCTAAATGGCCTACCCCATATCCTAAACCGTGACCGATTGATCTAGGTGCTTCAGCGAGTGGAAATAACATCCAGTCTGTCCAGCCCCATCAGGTTTATACTTTACAATTAGATCCCCTCTCATTCTTCTATATTCCGGTGAATACAGATCCGGCTGTCCCAATCTCTTATGACGTTCCTGCCAACACTAGAATAAGTCTGGTGAATCTTCTCAATGGCAAGTATATCCTTTCTTAGATAAGGAGACCAATGCTGAATATAATAGTCCAGGTGCGGTCTCACCACCCTGTACAGCTGCAGTAAGGCATCCTTGCTCTTCTACTCAAGTCCTCTTGAAATGAAGGCCAAAAAACATTTGCCTTCCTAACTACTTGCTGTACCTGCATGCTTGCTTACTCGTAGGAGTCTTTCCTGTTCATTGGGATATATTTTTGAGTCATTATCTCCCTAAATGCCTGCCATTAAATTTATATGACCAGTCCACTTTGGTCAATTCCATCCTCATGCCTTCTTTTAGTTTTATGCTGATATTTCAGTCACAATTTTCTCATAGCTGCATGTTAAATTCTGTCATACTGTGATCACTACTTTCTAGGGCATCCTTAACCTTGAGATCATTTGTTAAACCTACCTCATTGCACATTAACAGATCCAAAATAGCCTGGTTGCTAGTTGGCTCCATAACACATTTCTTCAAGAAACTATCTCTAATGCACTCTATGAATTCATTCTGTTGGCTGCCATTTCCAGTTTGATTAGCCCAATCTGTATGAAAATTCAAGTCGCCCATGATTAATGCAGTGCTCTTTTTACATGCATTTATCATTTCTTTGTTTAAATTCTTTTCTACAGTGTGGCTACTTTCCGGGAGCCTACACAACACCCCTACCACTCTCTTTCTGCCTTTGGTATTTGTCATGTCCACCTAAACTGACTGCATGTCCCTCAGAATAGTAATTATTTCCTCTCTTGTTAGGAGATCCACCCCACCGCCTATCCTTTCTAAAAGTCAAATAACCCTGAATATTGATTTCCCAACTTTGATCTCATTGCAACCATGTCTCAATAATGGCTATGCGATCTCACCCATTTATTTTTATTTGTCCTGTCAATTCACTTATCTTGTTTTTCTGCTACATGCATTAAGATACAGAACTATTTATTTTGGATTTTCTACCAGTTTTCCTTACACTAAGCTCATCTAGGGACAATAGAGCCACTGTTTGTTTTTGCCTTATATTCCCATGTCTTCCACTTTTGCTTTCACTTTTTCTGCCTTTTGTTTCCAACCCAGTTTCCATGTCCTTTGCTCCCTGCTCAGGCACTCATCCCCCTGCCATTCCAGCAAACACCCCAGCAAGGTTAATAGTCCTGGTCCTGTTGGGGTGTAACCCATCCAGTTTGCACAGGTCCCACCTGCCCCAGAACCTGTCCCAATGCCTCAGGAACCCATCCCCCTACATTTCTCAAACTATTTTCCCACTAATACTAATTCCCTTCAATTCCTCCTCCTCACTAGACTTTTACATTTTTTTTTTTTTTAAAGAGTATACAATTTTTTAATCCAATTAAGGGGCAAGTCAGCGTGGCCAATTCACCTACCCTGCACACCTTTTTGGGTTGCGGGGATGAAACTCATGCAGCCACAGGGAGAATGGGCAAACTCCACACAGGCAGTGACCCATGGCCAGGATCAAACCCGGGTCGTCAGCGCCATGAGGCAACAGTACTAACCACCGCCACTGTGCCGCCCTTCCTCACTGGACTCTTGATTCCTTAGCATTTGTGGGAAGTTACTTGATCCTTCCACTGTGAAGACAGAACTAAAGTAGTTGTTTAATTGCTCAGCCATTTCCTGGTTCTCTTACAATTCTCCTGTTTCAGACTAATCTTTTTATTTTTTTAAAACTATTTTTATTCAAGGCTTTTCAACAAAATATCAAAAGAACAACCAAAGAGCATCAGACGAACAACATATAAACCCAACAAACAATCCCAACCCTCCAATCCCCTGATACTGACCCTCAACCACGTCTCGCCTTCCCTCTTTTAATCCCCTTACCCCCCCTCTCGCTGATCCCTTAACCCTCCTTGAAGAAATTGATGAATGGTTTCCATCTCCGAATGAACCTTTGTACCGACCCCTACAGAGCGAACTTAATCTTCCCTAACCGCAAGATTTATGCCATGTTGCTTACCCAAACCCCTGTTTTGGCAGCCCTCCAACACAACAAAGTCTGTCTCAGGGAGGCAAAGGCCAGTCAACTCCAGCACACAGTTCTCAATCCACGATGCAAGCATCTTCGCCAATAGCTTGGCATCGACATTCATCAGTGATATCGAGTGGTATGACCCACACTGCTCCGGGTCCTTATCCTTTTTAAGAATCGGGAAGATAGAAGCCTGTGACAAATTAATCTCGTACACACTCCAGGAATTAATTTGCCACAGTCTCCCCTTTAGCAAACCCCCTCTCTGGTGCCACCGAATACCTCGTATCCATCCTCAAGATCTCCAACCAACCTTACCCCCTCCTCTCGCTCCACCCTCTATCTGTGTGCCTGAGTTGAAATAAACTCCCCTCTAACTACAGCCTTGAGTGCTTTAATCTTTTTATTTTTATATACTTGAAGAAGCTTCCTAGGTTCACTTTTATGTTACTTGCAATTTTACTCTTGTACTCTATTTGCTCCCCTCTTAATCAATCTCTGTCCTCCTTTACTGAATACTGAACCTCTCCCAACCCCCTCCTTTTTCTAGAAACTTCATAGGACTCCTCGTTGGATCTAATAATCCTTAATTTCTTTTGTAAGTGATGGTTAGACCATATTTCATAGAATTTACAGTGCTGAAGGAGGCCATTTGGCCCATCGAGTCTGTACCGGCTCTTGGAAAGAGCACCCTACCCAAGGTCCACACCTCCACCCTATCCCCAGAACCCAGTAACCCCACCCAACACTAAGGGCAATTTTGGACACCATGGGCAATTTAGCATGGCCAATCCACCTAACTCGCACATCTTTGGATTGTGGGAGGAAACCGGAGCACCTGGAGGAAACCCACACACACACTGGGAGAACATGCAGACTCCGCACAGACCGTGACCCAAGCCGGGATTCGAACCTGGGACCCTGGAGCTGTGAAGCAATTGTGCTATCCACAATGCTACCGTGCTGCCCTATTGTGTTTTTGAGCCATAAAAAAATGTACAACTGTTGCATTGCATTCATTCATTCCTTAAATATTAGCCATTGTCTATCCACCATAATGCCTTTTAATGGAGCTCCCCAATCTATCTTCGCCAACTCGTGCCTCATACCTTTGTAGTTTCATTTGTTTAGATTTAGGACCCTAGTTTCAGATTGGTCATCTTCACTTTCCATCCTAATGAAGAATTCTATCACGTTATGATCGCTGTTCCCTGAAGCACCCATAACAACAAGATTATTAATTACCCCCTCCTCATTGCATAATACCAGATAAAGGAGAGTAGGTTCCCAAGTGTGTAGTAATAATAATACTCTTTTGTGTCACAAGTAGGCTTACATTACACTGCAGTGAAGTTACTGTGAAAATCCGCTAGTCGCCACACTCCGGCGTCTGTTCGGGTACACTAAGGGAGTATTCAGAATGTCCAAATTACCTTGTGTTCCTCAACATTATGGTTTATCACTTTAATCTCGTACACACTCCAGGAATTAATCTGCTACAGTAATATGGTCCTCTGGGACTATGGTGACTTTCATATAGGTTAAAGTCACCCATTATTACCGTAGCATCCTTGTTATATGCATCTTGAACTTCCTGTTTGATGGCATCAGCTACCTTGCTAGTACTGTTTTGAAGCCCACTAATGTTCCCACACAGCTCCCACAAATATTTACTGTCCCTTGTTGCTTCTTGGCTCCACCCAGACTGATTCTACATCTAGATTTTCTGAGCCAATATCCTCTCTCTCGATTGGTCTGATTTCATCCTTAACTAACAATATCACCCCACCTCCTTCCCCTTTTTGTCTGTCCTTCATAAATTGAATGCTCTTGAATGTTCAATCCCCACCTTGATCACCCTGCAGCCATGACTCCATAATTGTAATCTCAACGTACCCGTGTATGTCAATTTGTGCTGTTAATTCGCCTACCTTATTGCGTATGCTCCATGCATTTAGGTAGAGTGCCTTTAGATTTGGCTTTTTAACATTTTTACCCATGTTTGTTTGTACCCTATTTTCTGACCAGCCCATATTTCCTCTGCCTTCTACTGTTGCCCTCTACTTTTCATTTCTATCATTGTTTCTCTCTCGTGTCTCCCTGCTCAGGTTCCATCCACATGCCCCTCTGATTTAAACCCACCCCAGCAGCACTAGGAAATACCCCCTGCAGGATATTGGTCCTGCTGGGTGCAGCTTGTACAAGTCCCATCTTCCCAGATCATTAGGAATAAGAGTAGGCCATTTGGTTCCGTGAATGGCTCCTCCATTCAATAAGATCATTGCTGATCTGATTGTGGCCGTAACTCCACTTTCCTGCCTGCCCCAAATAATCCTTTACTCCCTTGTTATGTGTCAATAATCTGCATGCTTTGTGTTCATTTGGTAAAGCCAATAAATCAGAAAATCTCAATCCGTTTGAACACACCTAATCTCATTAAGATTAGTGATGAATGTGGAAGGAGAGCAATCAACCTGCTGATCTGTTATCTGGTGATTCATGACTGGAACTACCATTATTGAATCTTGGGTCAAATGGAGTGACACGGTGTGCTCAAGTAACGTGCCAATGTCTTGTCTTAACTGACAAAGTATGACGATAGATAAGGCACCAGAGTTGCAGCTCATGACTCTATGGAGGATAGTGAAAACTGTCAAAAGTACCATTGTCCTATCCTGGGAGGTGTTTTTGGCTGCTTTTATTTTAGATAATGAATCCTTTTGTCAGTTTGTAATGCAGGTATGAACCACTGGCAATGTAAAGTGTAATATGTTAAAATATTTGTTTTCAACTACTAAAATATGACTAAATAGAGGAAAGTACTGGCAATTTTATTGATAGCAATTTATTTTTCAGTGTGACTATGTCAATATATGCACGACAGTGTTTACACCGTTGGAGTACGGATGTTGTGGACTGTCTGAAGAAAATGCGATCGCACTTTATGGTGAAGAACACATAGAGGTCGGAACCCTGTTTTTTAAAAAAAAAAAGTGTTTAGGAATGTCTGGTTAATTACTCTTGACTCTGCTGTTGTTAAACAGAACATGTTTTGAAGGCCTTTGTAGAGAAATCAAGTACATGGTGCCCATTCAATTGATCTCTGTTGCTGAACTAGAGCAAGGTTCCTTCTTTTTTTTAAATTGAGTACCCAATTAATTTTTTCCAATTAAAGGGTAATTTCGCGTGGCCAATCCACCTACCCTGCACATCTTTTGGGTTGTGGGGGCGCAATCCACACAAACACGGAGAGAATGTGCAAACTCCACACGGACAGTGACCCAGAGCTGGGTTCGAACCTGGGACCATTGCGCTGTGAGGCAGCAGGGCTATCTACTGCACCACTGTGCTGCCCAGAGCAAGGTTCCTTCTGATTGTCCAGTGACTCTTGAATATTAGATGTGGATGCAAACTGAAAGCAAGATGGTATTTGGTAGTGATGCTTCCAATGATTGAATTGAGTCTTGGAGATCTAGACTCGCATGAAAAATGCTTTCAAGAGGAGAGATAGAATCTCTACAATGCAGAAGGAGGTCCACGCCCTGAACCCAGCAACCCCACCTAACCATTTGGACACTAGGGGGCAATTTAGCATGGCCAATTCACCGAACTTCTTTGCACTTCTTTGGACTGTGGGAGGAAACCAGAGCACCCGGAGGAAACCCACGTGGGCATGGGGAGAAAGTGCAAATGCCACACAGACTATCACCGGAGACTAGAAATGAGCCCGGGTCCCTGGAGCTGTTAGGCAGCAGGGTTAACCACTGTGCCACCGTGCTGTCCTTGTGGAACCAAGAAAGAACAATTCCACTAAGCTGGACAATGGGATTGGAGGACAATGTAGTTATTTCAAAGGCTGCAGAGCAGGTAAGGAGAGAGTGTAACACAGCTGTAGAGGCTATCATTGTTTAACTTGGGCTAATTCCATGGCTGTGGCAGGTGCAAAAACCTGATTAGAGATTCAAACATAGAACTTTTGAGAAAATTGGTCACTGATTTGGACATGGGATGGTTCTTTGCAAGGACAGGAATTGTTTGAAGATGGGGATGATTATGGCAACTTTGGAAGGGGTGTTGGACAGTACTTGAGAAGGAGCACTTACATTCAGCTATATGGAGGCTAGGAAGGGCGTTGGGCTGACCAATTTTGTGGACATGGAGTTGAGCTTCTTATGGACAAAATTAGTTTTGAGAGGGCTTGGATGAAGAAAAAAGTTGGAGAAAGAGTGGGATCTGGGCTTGGTAAAAGAGGTATCGGCCTCTGAACAGATCTAGTTAAAGTCCATAAGCTGCTTGTTTTTTCTTGATAGTAAAGGGGGCAATGCAGAAAGGTTAGACTCAGTAGCAAGAGAATACGACTCATGCTGAGGCCAAAGAAGTCTTTGTTTTACCCAGTGCTGAGCTGGAGGAAGCATTTGTGGAAAACTGATGCATTCTGATGGGATGCAGCCAGCCAATGGAAGTGGTGAAAAGAGGCATGATGTTATAGCATACGTGTGGAAGCTAAATTTATCTGTAGATGTTACCGAGGACTATCTGGATGTAGTGGATAGAGTTATAATGTGACTAGGCAAGTGCAGTGTATGTTTAGCCGATGCGTCCGATGAATTATTACATTTTTCCAATTTTTGGCAAACTTTGCCACAGTTTACTTTCGTTGCATCTTTCAAGCTGATTATTTTCAAGCTGAATCCTTCAACTGTACAGTCCACGGTTAAAGTTTGCGAAAGCTCGTTTGATCTAGCCTGGAACTTTACTCCCTCTCGCCTGGATCTCTCCTCACACTCTGGATCTCGCCCTACCGATCCTGTCCCTTATCTGTGCTATCTCTCCTGAGGCCAGTGCTTCCTCAGCTGGTGTGCCAGTACGCGGCTGGCCTTCTGTGCTACGAGTAAGCACCACCCCCCACCCCATGTCTGGCCGAGTTGGTTCACTGCTTTCCCAGTGAATAGGCTTTGTGTACATGGGAGAAGAAGGTGAACTCCTCCCTTGGGTGGTTGAACCTCCATGGATCTACCTCCCACACCTGCTCCATGAAGCTGGTTAATTCTCTCGCCATTCCTAATTTGGCTCCTGTTCTAGCGCTGGATCAGTTTATTTTTGGGTCTTGCACACAGTTGAAGTCTCTTCCCCTGCCTCCAGATGAGTTGGTGGGAGTATAGGATGGGAATTTTTGCCATTTTTTAAAATACGAACTCTGCATTTTCCCAGTCTGAGGGGATGGTATCTATTTACAAATACCACCGGGCCCCTTCCAGGATTCTGCTGACCATTACATATTGCCCCCCTGGGTTTGTCACTGTAACAGCTACTTTTTTGTTCAACAGTATAGCCACCGCCCTCGTCAGTGGTCCGTTGAGTTCCCTCACATTCCAGATGACTATTCTGATGAGGGGGTGTCCCCTCTTCCTCCTCCTTCTCTCTCCTCCTCCCCCCCCCCCCCCCACCCCTTGGGGTCAGCCATAGTTACCTTGTGTAGTGCTCCTGCACACTGGGGTTTCCCTCTGTTCATTGGCCATCTAAGATGGCTCCCGTCTCCATGTGCGACCTGTTGTGACCAGCATTCTATCCACCCACTTTTACCACCTCCTTTCCCTGAGCTCTTCTGCCCAAGCGGTGTCCCCCCCTTCCCTTCCCTGCTCCCCCATGCAATCCACCACCCCTTTCCCTGCTCTCCATTGCTTCTCCCCTGGAGCCTTGCTACCATTGCCCGTGGTGGTCCTCCCGACGTGGGTCTCTGTCGGAGCGACCTCTGGACCAGATCCACCCCTGGGGGCTGTCCTGCCCAACCAGCTTTCCGAGCATCAATGCCACAAATTATGAATTCTGTCAGGTTCCTCCTGCCTGTGCCCTCCGGTAGCCCAACAATCCGTTGGTTCTACCAGTGGGACCTGTTTTCCTGGTCGTCTACCTTCCCCTTCAGCGTCGTCACCAACCTTGCCACCTCGGCTGTGAACGAGGCGATCCGCTTATCCTGGTCCTCGTTGCCTTTTCCAGGTCCAGCACAGTTGCCTCCTGGGCCCCCAGTCTCATCTCCACCTGGCCAATTGTCTACTTTATGGGGGCCACCGCGGCCTCTACTGCTGACCTCATTGCCACCTTGAAGTCGTCTTTCACCGCATCCCTGTGCTTCTGGAGTTCCGTTGTGATCAATTCCATCAGTTTCTCCATCATTTGCTGGGCCGATGGCGATCCTGTTGGGTCCGCCATGCTTGGCTCTGGGCCGCTCCGCGGGATTCCGTGTTCTGGGGTTGAGGATTTCCCCTCCCTACTTTTACTGTTTTTTGCGGCCTGATTTCTGGTTCGTTAATTAGGAGATGGTGGTTAAACTAGGGGGGCTTTTTGCACTGTTGTTGCCCGTTTGAGGGGGGTAAAAAGGTCTAATCACAGGTTTCGAGGAGAGAGTCACCTTTTTAAAAAAATATATATTTATTAAGAATTTTGCAACAAAATTTTCAACCATACAAACAACCCCCCCCCCCCCCCCGTTACCAAAAGAAAGAAAGCTTGCATAGCAAGACATGAACTTTGCAAGTCAATAAGATACAGAACTTTGCACATTGGATTCCTCCCGTACATGTCAGATTTCCGGATCATTCATGTGTTTCCTTGCTCAAATGCCCCCCAGGAAAAAAAACCTCCCCCCCCCCCCCCCTTACCCACGAACTATGTCCCTCTCCCCCCTCTGGGTTGCTGTTGCTGCTGACTGACCTTCATCTAACGCTCCGTGAGATAGTCTAGGGACGGTTGCCACCGCCTGTAGAACCCCTGCGCAGACCCTCGCAAGGCAAATTTTATCCGCTCCAATTTGATAAACCCTGCCATATCATTTATCCAGGCCTCCACGTTGGGGGGCTTTGCCTCTTTCCACATTAACAAGATCCTTCGCCGGGCTAATAGGGACGCAAAGGCCAGAATGCCGGCCTCTTTCGCCTCCTGCACTCCCGGCTCGTCCACTACTCCAAATAGGTCTAGCCCCCAGCTTGGCTTGACCCGGACTTTCACCACCTTAGATACTGTTCCCACAACTCCCCTCCAGTGCCAGGCATGACTGAAACATATGGACATGGTTCGCCGGGCTTCCTGAGCACCTCCCACATCTGTCCTCCACCCAAAGAACCTACTCAGCCTCGCCCCCGTCATATGCGCTCTATGAGCCACCTTAAATTGTATCAGGCTAAGCCTGGCACACGAGGAAGAGGAATTAACCCTACTTAGGGCATCAGCCCATAGCCCCTCCTCAATCTCCTCCCCCAGCTCCTCTTCCCATTTACCCTTCAGCCCCTCTACCAAAGCCTCCCCCTCTTCTTTCATCTCCTGGTATATCGCCGACACCTTGCCCTCTCTGACCCATACGCCCGAAATCACCCTGTCTTGAATCCCCTGTGCCGGGAGCAGCGGGAATTCCCTCACCTGCCGCCTCACAAACGCCCTCACTTGCATGTACCTGAAGGCATTTCCCGGGGGTAGTCCAAATTTCTCCTCCAGCGCCCCTAAACTCGCAAACGTCCCGTCGATGAACAGGTCCCCCATTCTTCTAATCCCTGCCCGATGCCAGCTCTGAAATCCCCCATCCATCCTTCCTGGGACAAACCGATGGTTATCTCTGATCGGGGACCACACCGAGGCTCCCATCTCACCCCTGTGCCGTCTCCACTGCCCCCAGACTCGTTCCTTTGCAGGACGCCATCTCCAACCTCTTCCACGCCGCCCCCTCTCCCTCCATCACCCACTTACGGATCATCGCCACATTGGCTGCCCAGTAGTAGCCACCCGAGTTCGGCAACGCCAACCCACCTCTATCTCTGCTACGCTCCAGGAACCCCCTCCTTGCCCTCGGGGTCTTGCTCGTCCACACAAATCCCATAATGCTCCTGCTTACCCTCTTAAAGAAGGCCTTGGTAATCACAATTGGGAGGCATTGAAAAACAAAAAGAAACCTCGGGAGGACCACCATTTTAATCGACTGTACCCTGCCCGCCAGCGAGAGTGGCAGCATGTCCCACCTTTTAAAATCCTCCATCTGTTCCTCCAGCTGCGTCAAATTAAGTTTGTGCAGTGCCCCCCAGCTCCTAGCTACCTGAATCCCCAAGTATCGAAAACTCCTTTCCGCCCTCCTCAACGGTAGGTCCTCTATCCCTCTTCCCTGATCCCCCGGCTGCACCACAAAGAGCTCACTCTTTCCCACATTAAGCCTATAGCACGAGAAGTCTCCAAACTCCCTTAGGATCTGCATGACCTCAACCATCCCCTCCACTGGATCCGCCACATACAGCAACAGGTCGTCTGCTTACAGTGACACTTGATGTTCCTCTCCCCCTCGGACCACCCCCTTCCATTTCCCCGACTCCCTTAACGCCATGGCCAAAGGTTCAATTGCTAATGCAAACAGCAGAGGGGACAGGGGGCACCCCTGCCTCGTCCCTCGATACGGCCGGAAATACTCCGACCTCCGCCGATTCGTGACCACACTCGCCACCAGGGCTCTATACAGGAGCTTAACCCAACTAATAAACCCTCCCCCGAACCCAAACCTCCTCAACACTTCCCAGAGATACTCCCACTCTACTCGGTCAAAGGCCTTCTCTGCGTCCATGGCTGCCACTATCTCCACCTCTCCCTCCACCGATGGCATCATTATCACATTTAGGAGCCTTCGCACATTAGTATTTAGCTGCCTACCCTTTACGAATCCCGTCTGGTCCTCGTGAATCACCCCTGGGACACAGTCCTCAATCCTCGTAGCCAACATTTTTGCCAGTAACTTAGCATCTACGCTGAGGAGCGAGATCGGTCTATACGACCCACATTGCAGTGGGCCCTTATCCCGCTTCAAGATCAAGGAGATTGTCGCCTCCGACATTGTCGGGGGCAGGGTCCCCCCCTCCCTTGCTTCATTGAAGGTCCTTACCAGCAACGGGGCTAACAGGTCTACATACTTCCTATAAAACTCCACCGGGAACCCATCCGGCCCCGGGGCCTTCCCTACCTGCATGCTCCCCAGTCCTTTAACCAGCTCCTCCACCCCAATTGGCGCCCCCAAACCAGCCACCTCCTGTTCCTCCACCCTCGGGAACCTCAGTTGGTCCAAGAATCGTCGCATCCCCTCTTTTCCCCCTGGGGGCTGGGACCTATACAGCTCCTCGTAAAAGGCCTTGAATGCCTCATTCACTTTCCCCGCACTCCGCACCGTAGTACCCCTACCATCCTTGACTCCACCTATTTCCCTCGCTGCCATCCTCTTACGGAGCTGATGTGCCAGCATCCGACTCGCCTTCTCCCCATGTTCATATATCGCCCCCTGTGCCTTCCTCCACTGTGCCTCTGCCTTCCCTGTGGTCAACCGGTCGTACTCCGTCTGGATCCTTTCTCTCCCTGAGTAGTCCCTCATCAGGATCCTCTGCATATCTATCCACCCTTAAAATCTGCATATCTATCCCCCACTAACCTCTCCCTTTCCCTGCCCCCTCTCTTCACCCTATGAGCCCTGATGGAGATTAACTCTCCCCTGACCACCGCCTTCAGCGCCTCCCATACTACTCCCACCTGCACCTCCCCGTTGTCGTTGGCCTCCAGACACCTTTCGATGCACGCCCGCACCCTCCCACACACTTCCTCGTCTGCCAGCAGTCCCATATCCAACCGCCACAACGGGCGTTGGTCCCTCTCCTCCCCCAGCTCTAGCTCCACCCAATGTGGGGCATGGTCTGAAATGGCTATGGCCGAATACTCCGTTCCCTCCACTTTCGGGATCAATGCCCTGCCCAGAACAAAAAAATCTATCCGGGAGTAGGCCTTATGAACGTGGGAGAAATAGAAAATTCTCTGGCCAAAGGCCTGGCAAATCTCCACGGATCTACCCCTCCCATCTGATCCATAAACCCCCTAAGCACCTTGGCCGCAGCCGGCCTCTTCCCCATCCTAGATCTGGAACGATCTAATGCTGGGTCCAGCACCATGTTAAAATCCCCACCCATTATCAAGCTCCCTACCTCCAAGTCTGGAATACGACCCGACATCCATTTCATGAATCCAGCATCGTCCCAGTTCGGGGCATATACATTCACCAGTACCACCTCCGTTCCCTGCAACCTACCGCTCACCATCACATATCGGCCTCCATTGTCCGCTACTATGTTCTTGGCCTCAAATGACACCCGCTTCCCCACCAGTATTGCCACCCCTCTATTCTTCGCATCCAGCCCCGAATGGAACACCTGTCCGACCCATCCCTTCCTTAACCTGACCTGATCTGCCACCTTCAGATGTGTCTCCTGAAGCATGACCACGTCTGCCTCCAGTCCCTTTAGGTGCGCGAACACCCGGGCCCTCTTAACCGGCCCATTTAGGCGCCTCACATTCCACGTGATCAGCCGGATTGGTGGCCCCCCCCCGGACTAGCCTTCTCCTATCTTAGCCCAGTCCCGTGCTCGAGCCTCCTGCACCCTCCAGTCCCCCAGGCGGGGAACCCCGCCCCGACCACCTCTTCCATTTTCAGTTCCCCCTCGGACAGTGCAGCAGCAACCCTTATGTCCGCCGCCCCCCCCCCCCCCCCCCCCCCCCCCCCGCTAGATCCGCATCTAGCACTTTTGCTCCCCCCATATTACTTCCGTGAGTCAGCTGACTTCTGCTGACCCCGGCTGCCCCCTCCTTCCCGTTGATCTCCCCCGTGTGGGTGTCTCTCCTCCTTCCCCCCCCCCCCCTTTTAGCGCGAGAAAAAGCCCGCGCTTTCCTGAGCCAGCCCCGCCCCCTATGGCGCAGCTCCTGTTGCGGCCATTATCCCAGTTCCCTCATCCCCGAGTCTCGCCTCCCTCCAGCACCGACGCCCACATTCCCCACCATCTCGTCTACAGAAAAGAAGAAAAAAAAAGGGGGAATTTTAACCAGAGCTCTACCCACATCCCCATCCATCATCCCACCCATGAAGTAATCTTTACCCATATTTACAACCCCGTATACAACCAACATCTCCCCCCACAACCACATCCCCTCAGTTCGAGTCCAATTTTTCCGTCTGACTAAAGGTCCAAGCCTCTTATGGCGTTTCAAAATAATGGTGTCTGTCCTGATAAGTAACCCACAGTCGCGCAGGCTGCAGCATGCCGAACCTAACTCTTTTTTTGTGCAGCACCGCCTTGGCCTGGTTGAAGCCAGCTCTCCTCCTTGCCACCTCCGCGCTCCAATCCTGGTAAACTCGGATCACCGCATTCTCCCATCTACTGCTCCGCACCTTCTTGGCCCATCTCAGAACACTTTCTTTGTCCGCGAAGCGATGGAACCTTGCCACTATCGCCCTTGGCGGCTCATCAGCCTTGGGTCTCCCAGCCAGGACCCGGTGAGCCCCTTCCAGCTCCAGGGGGCTCGGAGAGGCCTCCGCACCCATCAGCGAATGGAGCATCGTACTCCAATACGCCCCAGCATCAGCTCCCTCCACTCCTTCGGGGAGACCCAGAATCCGGAGATTCTTCCTCCTTGCCCTGTTCTCCAGGGCCTCGATTCTCTCGGCCCACCTCTTGTGCATCGCCTCGTGCGCCTCCATTTTTACCGCCAGTCCCAGGATCTCGTCCTCGTTCTCATTCGTTTTATCCCTCACCTCGCGAAGCTCCACCGCCTGGGCCTTCTGGGTCTCCTTCAGCCCTTCGATCGCCAACAGCATTGGCGCCAGCACCTCCTTTTTAAGCTCCTGCACACAGCGCTTAAGGAACTCCTGCTGGTCCGGTCCCCATGCTGCTCGATCTCCACCCTCCGCCATCTTGCTTTTTCCTCCTCGTTTTTGCCGCTGCTCCAGAGCCTCTTTTCCCGCCGCTCCACCGCTAATCTCGGCCATACAACGTAAGGGGGGACCTTACTTCACCTTCCCACACGGGATTAAATCAAAAAAGTTCTGTTGGGGCTCCTCTGGAGAGCCCAAAGGTCCGTTATCGCGTGAGCTGCCGAAATGTGCGGCTTAGCTCCGCATCGCCGCAACCGGAAGTGATCAGAGAGTCACCTTTTGTGCGACCGATCAGTTCGTAGCCGCCACCGGAGGTCCCTACCTACATTTAAAAATGCCTAACTTTTCATTTGCAAGTTTTTAAAATTTTAAAGTCTCAAGGGTTTGCTTTTTGGAGCTTTGGTTCTGGGTTGCAAGTTTGTATTTATATTTTGTGTTGAGTATTCATCTTGTATGTTTCAGGTGTACCACAGCATGTTCTGGCCACTGGAGTGGACAGTACCAGGGAGAACTAAGAATGGCTGCTATGGCAAGGTGATTTGTGCAAAGCTGGATCATGTAAGTTTTTGTTTGTCAAATAATTTTTCAAGAATGGAATAGGGGTGTGGCGGTATAATATTTACTGTAGGCACTTGAAGTAGTTTCTACCTTGCCCAAATAACATGAGGAGGTTCTGCAACTGTTTCACAAGGAATCTCCCATTTATAACCGGGGAGGACTAATGTCTTCTCTAAGGGTGGTTTATCTTTGGGATTCCCTACTCCAGAGAGCAGGATCATTGAATATATACACGGCTGAGATGGACAGATATTTGATTTTCAAAGGAATTAGGGTGGCAAAAAAAGTAGAGTAAGGCCATAGTCTGATCTGCTACGATCTAATTAAATGGCAGAACAGGCTCAAGCACCCGAATGACCTATTCCTGCTTTTATTTCTTGGGTGATGGCATATGAAACCTATTTCTTGAAAGTTTAACTAGTCTAATTTTTTAAAACCTTAATTAAAAGAAAAGTAGCTGGGAAAGTAACAATTCTATCCCCAGCTCTTTTAAATTAACTTTCCTTCTGGTTCTAGTCTCGAGTGGTGGGATTCCACGTGCTTGGTCCGAATGCTGGAGAAATCACTCAAGGTTTTGGTGCAGCAATGAAATGTGGGATGACCAAAGATCAGCTGAACAGCGTCATCGGCATACATCCAACCTGTGCAGAAGTAAGGCGTGCATGTCCAGTCTCATTCTCTATCCTAACCCTCAACCACTATTGTATTGCAAAGAAATTGCATTGGAAGCATAAGATCCTTTTTTGTGGATTTCTTTGCACTTCCCTGTTTGCTTTTCCTTTTCTAGTTTGTGGTGCTGGCAGTTTCGCCGAAGTACCTTGTGGCTGGTCTGTTTGTTCATTAATCTTGGGGGAGAAGCACCAAAACAGTGCGACATTCCTGTCTGCACTCGACATTCATATGCTTCACTTTCTCCAACAGCAAGCTCTGATAGATATCAATCAGTGTCTGCTGTTTCAACTAAATGGCACTGTCCAACTCTGTTCACTATAACTACGTGGCACTAACTAAAGATTGACCACATGCTCAGCACTGCTATATGGTTGTATTTCACTTACCAAAATTCTGGAGAAATAATTCCCCAGGACCTTGCTGATGTGTTTGTTTTTCTGTGGTAAAAGGGCAGGATGATGGTACCTATTTTGGTTATCATTCAATGAGGCAAGTAGAGTGTGTAAGTAGGAATATGTAAAATTGGCTCCTTATGGGTTATTCATCTTATTGCGTAATTACAAAGCTATTGATCTGCCTCCTTCCTCTTCTTGCAGTTTATTCTTGTTTTTTTCATGTAGGTGTTCACCACTATGGAAACAACTAAACGATCAGGTGTGGACATTTCCAAGAAAGGAGGATGCTGAGGTTAAACCCTGCTGTTGTAATGTTGCTGCCCTTTGCATGCACTTCCTCTGCTCTGTGGTTGGCTCAACCTGCATCCTTCTCCACTCAGGTAAAACTAACACAACCCACAGCAGGAATATTCAAGTAAAATTCACCACCAAACACCACCAAATTGTGCAGTGCCTTGAGTTGAACTTCATGCCTGTCGCAGCAGAGGATCATGGTGTGCTTGGGGTATGCAGATCAGCAGCGAGGGTAAACCTCACCTTTGAACTTTGACCCAAACCTGCTTGGAAGGGCATTAAAAACGATAGTGTCTTCTTGAAGTTTTGGCCTGGAACCTGATTTGAGGTGGGCCATGACGGATGACTAACAAGCAAGGTCTGGAACCTCTACGTCCAATCAAATGACTGCGCTTCCTTTCAGTGGTGAGGCTTTAGTCTTGTGCAGCAATCTGAAGTCTTGCCTGGTCATACTTACTATTCCTTGTTTCTTAAATGTATGTTGGGCTGCTGATGGGGTGAGATGAACGTTTTTTTCCCCTCTGTACAGTTTAGGTAACTAGCATCATTGTACTCTATGTTTATAAGTTTAAAAAAATCAAGAACTTGTCTGTAAAGGAACATGTCATGTTTGATTCATATTTAAACTCTGTACAATATCAATCTTAAACCTTTTTCACCAAAAAAAAAGCAAGTTGATTATGTTTCAGGAAGCATGGGCCTGAATGTTTTTGTTTTGTCTGAGGGTCCGCCTTGTGTGTAATTACATACACTTTGGTATCCTCTCCCTTTTTTTAAAAACTTAATCTAAAATGAGAGTAACCAACTACTGCTGACCAAACTTGTTAGTTGTGGGTGTTCAGTTTTTAAAAAGTGGGAATCGGTCAATCTATAAGCTGCTTTTTTGCAGATATTTACAATCAGAATTGGTGTTTTTGTATTCGAATTGAGACTTTGCATAAAAGTGGATCTATTGAATGAGTTTTTGTCTTGTAAACCTCTGCATACCTAAATAAGAGCTGGACTGTTAGTCCACACTTGTTTATTTTTATCGAGTTCTAATTAGTAAGAAGTTTAGTACACTGCTGTACTTTCCTTTACACGTCCATTTATAAGTTAAATTGAAATAGTTTGTGTTTTCCAGCATCACTTTCTGTTGCTTTCATTTCTCCCATTCTTCATCCTCTTTTTAATTTGGAACACTCACACACCAAGTTCAGTTTGGATATGTATACTGTCACATGTTATGGCTTTGTGCAGTTTATTTGAAGGTAACCATGCAGTGCTTGCTATTTAATTGGGAATTTTAAAAAAGATTTTTGCATTTGTTTATCATTGGTGCCCATTTGACTAGAACCTTTGTGACACTTGATTGTATTCAGCCTCTGAACAGCAGTAACTTGAACAATTCCATGTGAACAAAGTTTGTTATCCAAAATGCATTTAATAAAAAATAAAATCTGTATAGAATTCAAAACTGTGCAAAGAGTGTACTTCTGTTCGGGTACAAGACTAGGTATTTTGATGTATTTGTGGCACTTGGGGCAGCACTGTGAAAGTCAATATTTTCGCTTCTGTGAGAGAAAAATTCAAGACAGAATAACAAGCTTTATTTTCGAAAACAACTGCTTGCAGTAATGGCTGAAACTTGAAGTCAGAGAGAAGTCAACAAAACTGCTCAATCTGTCACAAGTTCCGCGCTTTTTGCGGAGAATTAGCTCAATATTTATACATTAACTTTATCAAGATTATATGACAACAGTATGGTCAGGAGTTTGAGCGGAAATACAAACAGAAGCAAGACCAGACGATGTTTGGCCATATCACTCATACCATTATTTAGTCCTCAGAGGGAACATTGAAAGGTCAGAATAGACTTGTTTTTTCCTGAACTTATCTTTGTTTTAAATTCCTACGGTCCTGGGTTATGACGAGTTAGTTTTACCAGGAGTTGCCGAGGTCCGGTGTTTTGGAATGGCTTGACCTTCGCTGATCTTTTCAGACTTCAAGTTATGCAGAGTTGGCCCATGGCCATACTAGTCTGAAAATAGTTAGGGCAGAATTCTTTACCTGGGCCTGGGAGCTGGAATGAGTAGTTTCAGTCTATCTGGTATTTTATCAAACCTTTTGACCAATCTTCCCATTGACCAGTTTTCTCATCATGCCATTACTTAATTCGTACCATATCACAGCACTTTAAGCTGGGGGCTGTGTCAGGGGAGATGCCGATCATGGGGAAACGCAGGTTTGAGCTGGGGAGGTTAGATGGGAGGTTTCGGAGATGGGAGGAGAGGGGGATCAAGGTATTAAAAGACCTGTTTCTGGGGGGATGCTTTGCACGGTTGGAAGAGTTGGGGGAGAAATATGGACTGGGGCAAGTGGAAGGGGTTTAGGTACCTGCAGCTCCGAGACATTGCGAGGAAGGAGGTTCAGAGCTTCCTGATGGCGCTGGCCCCCTCGCTGTTGGAAGAGGTATTGACGGCAGGGGGAATGGAGAAGGGGGTGGTGTTGGCGATCTACGGGGATTTTGAGGGATGACGGGTTGTCCATGGAGGGGATTAAAGTCAAGTGGGGGGAGGTTGGGGAAGAAGGTGTGTGGTGTGAGGTGCTCCGGAGGGTGAACGGCTCAACCTCATGCGCGAGGTTTGGGGCTGATACAGTTGAAGATAGTGTATAGAGCTCACCCAAGAGGATGAGGATGAGCCGGTTCTTTGAGAGAGTGGAGGATGTAAGTGAGAAGTGGGAGGGGCGCACCATATGCATATGTTTTGGTCCTGTCCAAAGCTGGAGGGGGGTTTTCAGTATCATCTCGGTGGTACTACACGTGAACTTGGAACCAGTGCCCCATGAAGCCATTTTCGGGGTGTCAGACGGGCCGGAGCTGTAGGCGGATGCGGGCGCGGATGTTTTAGCCTTCGCCTCGCTCATTGCCCGGAGGTGGATCCTGTTGGGGCGGAGGTTAGCTTCTCCACCCTGTGCCTTGGCTTGGCAGGTGGATCTACTGGAATTTCTGACTCTCGAAGGTGAAATTTAAGCTGAGGAGGATGGAGGAATTCTACAATTCATGGGGACTGTTTATTGTGCACTTTCTAGAATTGGTTGCCATTGGACATTGAGCGGGGGGGAGGGGGCGCTGGGGTTATTGTTGTTTTTGATTACACTGTTTACTAGTTGACTGTTAATTTTTTACCTAGAACGTATGGGTGGATGTTTACGTCTGTATATTGAGGGAGGTGCTGATTTTGTTTGGGGGATTGTTATTGTAGTGATCTCTGTAGGTGCATGCACACAAGTGCTTAATGGGTAAATAGCAGCACCACATGATCGCTAGAGGGCTGGACCAACTGGTGTGCTGTGAACAGGGTAACATCAGAATCACATAGATAGTTAGTGGAGTTACGTTTAGTTATAATTGTTAAAATCTTGTTAACCAATTCCTAGTTTCCATGTTAAGGTAAAGAGCTCATACATTAATAGTTATAGTTAATCAATAAATCTTTGTTACTGGACGAGTTTGAGTCTTCAACAAGATTCAGAGGACCTCACCATCAACCAAGGATTGAGTGACACACGTTATCGACCTCGCAGGTAACACCACAACTGTATTTTTTTTCTTTTGTTTATTTGATGAAAATGTTGAAAATGAGGCGAATAAAAAGATTTTAAAAACAATTGTGGCACTTGGGTGCTGCAGTTTGGTTATTGGGAAGGTCTTGCTGTCACTGTCACTGAAGTGCAAATTTGTGACCCATTCTCATTCATATAAACTGGAATTTAATGCTGTCTATAAAGGCAAAAAAAGCTTTAAATGTTTACCATGGATACTGTTTGGCCCATTGCCTCTGCCAGCCCTTTGCTCGAGCTTTGTGCTAGAACCAGATGATAACTCTTCATTCTACATTGCGTATACTGAAATACCACAAAGTCTATTTTGTATTCAGGAGTTAACAAAATGACTTTTTTCTGAATTCAGTTGAATATAGACTGGGTAGCGTGCTGGAAGCCGTCTGGAAACTCTTTCAGTTTAACTTGCTGAAGAGTCTATTGTGGTTACAAGTGTGAAATGGCCCAAGAATCATGGCTACTCTCTCTCCATTTTACTTCAATGCAAATTTTACTTTAACCTAAGTTGCTGTCTTCCTTCAGACTTCACTGTGCTCCCCATTGACATTCAAAATCTTCACCTATCAATTTCACTCGCCTCACTATCTTTCTATGATCGCCAATTCTCTACATGTTTCATTCCATTCCCATCTCCCTTCACTACCACTCATTGCAGCTGTCATGGTCCTATTCTCTGCACGTCCACCCGTAAATTCTCAATGTTCACCCCTAACACAGAGTGATGCCCTATGCTGCTCTTGCTCGTGTATTGCTTGTTTGGCCCTTTTTCCACACTGCAACCAATCACTATTTGTTGATGTACCATATGTCAATGTACTCTGTTGATTATTCTTTTGTCTACTAGGTACGTACTGTGTACGTTTCCTTGGCCGCAGATACTTTTCACTGTACTTTGGTACATGTGACAATAAATATCAATCAATAAATATGGCACAGATCACTGTCTGTGTGAAGTCTGCACGATCTCCCCGTGTCTGCGTGGTTTTCCGCCAGGTGCTCCAGTTTCCTCCCACAAGTCCCGAAATACGTGCTTGTCCGGTGAATTGGACATTCTGAATTCTCCCTCAGTGTACCCGAGCAGGCGCGAGAGTGTGATGATTAGGGGATTTTCACAGTAACTTCATTGCAGTGTTAACTACTTGTGACAATAAAGATTATTATTAATAGATGTAGACCACTTGGACCATTGTGCCTCTGCTGACTCTTTGAAAGAGCTGACAGAAGGTGAGTCGGATGCTGGCACATCAGCTCTGTAAGAGGATGGCAGCGAGGGAAATAGGTGGAGTCGAGGATGGCAGGGGAACTACGGTGCGGAGTGCGGTGAAAGTGAATGAGGCATTTAAGGCCTTTTACGAGGAGCTGTATAGGTCCCAGCCCCCAGGGGGAAAAAAGGGGATAGAACATAGAACGATACAGCGCAGCACAGGCCCTTCGGCCCACGATGCTGCACCGACATGGGAAGTTAAAAAACAAAATAGAACATAGAATGCGACGATTCTTGGACCAACTGGGGTTCCCGAGGGTGGAGGAGCAGGAGATGGCTGGTTTGGGGGTGCCCATCGGGGTGGAGGAGCTGGTTAAAGGACTGGGGAGCATGCAGGCGGGGAAGGCCCTGGGGCCGGATGGGTTCCTGGTGGAGTTTTATAGGAAGTATGTAGACCCGTTAGCCCCGTTGCTGGTAAGGACCTTCAATGAAGCAAGGGAGAGGGGGGGGGGGGGGGGGGGGAAGGCCCTGCCCCCGACAATGTCGGAGGCGCCGATCTTTTTGATCTTGAAGCGGGATAAGGGCCCACTGCAATGTGGGTCGTATAGACCGATCTCGCTCCTCAGCGTAGATGCTAAGTTGCTGGCAAAACTGTTGGCTGTGGACTGTGTCCCGGGGGTGATTCACGAGGACCAGACTGGATTCGTAAAGGGTAGGCAGCTAAATACCAATGTGCGAAGGCTCCTAAATGTGATAATGATGTCATCGGTGGAGGGAGAGGTGGAGATAGTGGCAGCCATGGACACGGAGAAGGCCTTTGACCGAGTAGAGTGGGAGTATCTCTGGGACGTGTTGAGGAGGTTTGGGTTCGGGGGAGGGTTTATTAGTTGGGTTAAGCTCCTGTACAGAGCCCCGGTGATGAGTGTGGTCACAAGCCGGCGGAGGTCGGGGTATTTCCGGCTGTACCGAGGGACGAGGCAGGGGTGCCCCCTGCCCCCTCTGCTGTTTGCATTAGCAATTGAACCTTTGGCTATGGCGTTAAGGGAGTCGAGGAAATGGAAGGGGGTGGTCCGAGGGGGAAAGGAACATCGAGTGTCGCTGTACGCAGACGACCTGTTGCTGTATGTGACGGATCCAGTGGAGGGGATGGTTGAAGTCATTCAGATCCTAAGGGAGTTTGGAGACTTCTCGTGCTATAAGCTCAATGTGGGAAAGAGTGAGCTCTTTGTGGTGCAGCCGGGGGATCAGGGAAGAGGGATAGACGACCTGCCGTTGAGGAGGGCGGAACGGAGCTTTCGATACTTGTGGATTCAGGTAGCTCGGAGCTGGGCACTGCACAAACTTAATTTGACGCGGCTGGTGGAACAGATGGAGGAGGACTTTAAAAGGTGGGACATGTTGCCACTCTCACTGGTGGGCAGGGTACAGTCGATTAAAATGGTGGTCCTCCCGAGGTTTCTTTTTGTATTCCGATGCCTCCCAATTGTGATTACCAAGGCCTTCTTTAAAAGGGTAAGCAGGAGCATTATGGGATTTGTGTGGGCGAGCACGACCCCGAGGGTAAGGAGGGGGTTCCTGGAGTGTAGCAGAGATGGAGGAGGGTTGGCGTTGCCGAATCTGGGTGGCTATTATTGGGCAGCCAACGTGGCGATGATCCGTAAGTGGGTGATGGAGGGAGGGGGGGGGGGGGGGGGGGGGGCGTGGAAGACGTTGGAGATGGCGTCCTGCAAAGGAATGAGCCTGTAGGCGCTGGTGACGGTACCGCTGCCGCTCTCGCCGACGAGGTACACCACGAGCCCGGTGGTGGCGGCAGCGTTAAAGATCTGGGGACAATGGAGACGACATACGGGAGCGATGGGAGCCTCGGTGTGGTCCCCGATCCGGGATAACCATCAGTTTGTCCCAGGAAGGATGGATGGGGGGTTTCAGAGCTGGCATCGGGCAGGGATTAGAAGAATGGGGGACCTGTTCATCGATGGGACGTTTGTGAGTTTAGGGGCGCTGGAGGAGAAATTTGGACTACCCCCGGGAAATGCCTTCAGGTACATGCAAGTGAGGGCGTTTGTGAGGCGGCAGGTGAGGGAATTCCCGCTGCTCCCGGCACGGGATTCAAGACACGAAGATTTCGGGCCTATGGGTCGGGGAGGGCAAGGTGTCGGCGATATACCAGGAGATGAAAGAAGAGGGGGAGGCTTTGGTAGAGGAGCTGAAACGTAAATGGGAAGAGGAGATAGGGGAGGAGATTGAGGAGGGGCTGTGGGCTGATGCCCTAAGTAGGGTTAATTCCTCTTCCTCGTGTGCCAGGCTTATCCTGATACAGTTTAAGGTGGTTCACAGAGCGCATATGACGGGGGCGAGGCTGAGTAGGTTCTTTGGGGTGGAGGACAGATGTGGGAGGTGCTCAGGAAGTCCGGTGAACCATGTCCATATGTTTTGGTCATGCCCGGCACTGGAGGGGTTCTGGAGGGGAGTTGCGGGAACAGTATCTAAGGTGGTGAAAGTCCAGGTCAAGCCAAGCTGGGGGCAAGCACTATTTGGAGTAGTGGACGAGCCGGGAGTGCAGGAGGCGAAAGAGGCCGGCATTCTGGCCTTTGCGTCCCGAGTAGCCCGGCGAAGGATCTTGTTAATGTGGAAAGAGGCGAAGCCCCCCCAGCGTGGAGGCCTGGATAAATGATATGGCAGGGTTTATCAAGTTGGAGAGGATAAAGTTTGCCTTGAGGGGGTCTGCGCAGGGGTTCTACAGGCGGTGGCAACCGTTCCTAGATCATCTCGCGGAGAGTTAAATGAAGGTCGGACAGCAGCAGCAGCAACCCGGGGAGGGGGAAGGGGGGTCTGTCTGGGGGGGTATTTGAGCAAGAAAATACATGAAGGATCTGGAAAACTGGCTCAGCCTCGTCCCCGTCATGTGCGCTCTATGAACCACCTTAAACTGTATCAGACTAAGCCTGGCACACAAAGAAGAAGAATTAACCCTACTTAGGGCATCAGCCCATAGCCCCTCCTCAATCTCCTCCCCCAGCTCCTCCTCCCATTTACCCTTCAGCTTCTCTATCAACGCCTCCCCCTCTTTCATCTCCTGATATATCGCCGACACCTTACCCTCCCCGACCCATACGCCCAAAATCACCCTCTTGAATTTCCTGTGCCGGGAGCAACGGGAATTCCCTCACCTGTTGCCTCACAAATGCCCTCACCTGCATGCACAATGGCTGCAGCATTCCGAATCTCACTCCTTTCCGGTGCAGCACCGCCTTGGCCCGGTTGAAACCCGCTCTCCTCTTTGCTACCTCCGTGCTCCAGTCCGGGTATATTCGGATCTCTGCATTCTCCCAGCTGCTGCTCCGCTCTTTCTTGGCCCATTTCAAGACCCTCTCTCTGTCCGTGAAACGGTGAAACCTCACCACAATCGCCCTTGGCGGCTCATTAGCCTTGGGCCTCCTCGCCAGCACCTGGTGTGCCCCGTCCAGCTCCAAAGGCCTCGAAAGGGCCTCCGCGCCCATCATCGACTTGAGCATCGTGCTCGCATATGCCCCGGCATCGGCCCCCTTCACTCCTTCAGGGAGACCCAGGATCCGAAGATTCTTTCTCCTCGACCTGTTCTCCAGGTCTTCGAATCTTCCTGCCCACCTCTTGTGCAGCGCCCCGTGCTCCTCCACCCTCACCGCCAGGCCCAAGATCTCATCCTCGTTCTCATTAACTATTTTCTGCACCTCCTGGATATTTACCTCGTGGGCCTTCTGGGTCATCCCGAATCCTTCAATTGCCGACAGCATAGGCGCCAGCATCTCTTCCCGCAGCTCCTCCAAGCAGCGCTTCATGAACTCTTGCAGCTCCGGCCCACATTCCACTTTATCTCCGGCCGCCGCCATTTTGTTTTTCTTCCCTCTCTTCTCCCGCTGCTCCAAAGCTGCTTTTTTGGCCGTTTCGCTTCTAGTCCGATCCATAAACGGCAAAGGGGGACCTCACTCTCCCCTTCCCACACGGAACGTCTTCAAAAAATTCCCATTGGGGCTCTTCTAGAGAGCCCGAAAGTCCGTGATCGCGGGAGCTGCCGAATCGTGCGGCTTAGCTCCGCATCGCCGCAACCGGAAGTCCCCTTTTCTCTTTCAACACTCCTTCCATAATTTTTTTTTTTTTACTAAACAATTTTAATGAGGCATTTTTGGCATTACAAACAACAGTATAAAAACACTGTACAAATAGCAATAAACATAGCGCAATTACCGACTCCCATCCCGCCAAGACCCGCCTAATTGACCCCCTATTCTACGCTACCCTAACCAGCCCCCTGCTGACGATTAATTCTCCGCGAAGAAGTCGATGAATGGTTGCCACCTCCGGGCGAACCCTAACAGTGACCCTCTCAAGGCGAACTTAATCTTCTCTAGGCCTAGAAAGCTTGCCATGTCAGTTAGCCAGGTCTCCGACTTTGGGGGCTTTGAGTCCCTCCAAGCTAGCAGTATCCGTTTCCGGGCTACCAGGGAAGCAAAGGCCAGAACATAGAACATTATAGCGCAGTACAGGCCCTTCGGCCCTTGATGTTGCGCCGACCTGTGAAACCACTCTAAAGCCCATCTACACTATTCCCTTATTGTCCATATGTCTATCCAATGACCATTTGAATGTCCTTACTGTTGGCGAGTCCACTACTGTTGCAGGCAGGGCATTCCACGCCCTTACTACTCTGAGTAAAGAACCTACCTCTGACATCTGTCCTATATCTAACTCCCCTCAATTTAAAACTATGTCCCCTCGTGCTAGACATCACCATCCGAGGAAAAAGGCTCTCACTGTCCACCCTATCTAATCCTCTGATCATCTTGTATGCCTCAATTAAGTCACCTCTTAACCTTCTCTCTAACGAAAACAGCCTCAAGTCCCTCAGCCTTCCCTCATAAGATCTTCCCTCCATACCAGGCAACATTCTGGTAAATCTCCTCTGCACCCTTTCCAATGCTTCCACATCCTTCCTATAATGCGGCGACCAGAATTACACGCAATACTCCAAATGCGGCCGCATCTGTGTTTTGTACAGCTGCAACATGACCTCATGGCTCAGAAAGTCAATCCCTCTACCAATAAAAGCTAACACACTGTACGCCTTCTTAACAACCCTCTCAACCTGGGTGGCAACTTTCAGGGATCTTTGTACATGGACACTGAGATCTCTCTGCTCATCCACACTACCAAGAATCTTACCATTAGCCCAGTACTCAGTCTTCCTGTTATTCCTTCCAAAATGAATCACCTCACACTTTTCTGCATTAAACTCCATTTGCCACCACTCAGCCCAGCGCTGCAGCTTATCTATGTCCCTCTGTAACTTGTAACATCCTTCCGCACTGTCCACAACTCTACCGACTTTAGTGTCATCTGCAAATTTACTCACCCATCCTTCTACGCCCTCCTCCAGGTCATTTATAAAAATGACAAACAGCAGTGGCCCCAAAACAGATCCTTGTGGTACACCACTAGTAACTGGACTCCAGTCTGAACATTTCCCATCAACCACCACCCTTTGTCGTCTTCCAGCAAGCCAATTTCTGACCCAAACTGCTAAATCACCCTGAATCCCCAGCCTCTGTATTTTCTACAATAGCCTACCGTGGGGAACCTCATCAAACGCTTTACTGAAATCCATATACACCACATCAATGAGGCTTTACCCTCATCCACCAGCTTGGTCACCTTCTCAAAGAACCCAATAAGGTTTGTGAGGCACGACCTACCCTTCACAAAACAGTGTTGACTATCTCTAATCAAATTATTCCTTTCCAGATGATTATACATCCTATCTCTTATAAACCTTTCCAAGATTTTGCCCACAACAGAAGTAAGGCTCACTGGTCTATCATTACCGGGGATGTCTCTACTCCTCTTCTTGAACAAGGGGACAACATTTGCTATCCTCCAGTCTTCTGGCACTATTTCTGTAGACAAAGATGACTTTAAGATCAAAGCCAAAGGCTCAGCAATCTCCTCCCTAGCTTCCCAGAGAATCCTAGGATAAATCCCATTTGGCCCAGGGGACTTATCTATTTTCACACCTTCCAGAATTGCTAACATCTCCTCCTTATGAACCTCAAGCCCTTCTAGTCTAGTAGCCTGAATCTCAGTATTCTCCTCAACAACATTGTCTTTTTCCTGTGTGAATACTGACGAAAAATATTCATTTAGCACCTCTCCTATCTCCTCGGACACCAAGCACAACTTCCCACTACTGTCCTTGACTGGCCCTACTCTTACCCTAGTCATTCTTTTATTCCTGACATATCTATAGAAAGCTTTAGGGTTATCCTTGATCCTACCTTCCAAAGACTTCTCTGCCAAAGAACGTCAGCCCCTTTCTCCTGGACTCCCGGGTCCTTCGCAACCCCACAAATCGCCACCTCTGGGCTCATTGCCACCCATGTTTTCAATATTCTGGACATGACGTCCGCAAACCCTTGCCAATATCCCCGAAGTTTTGGACACGCCCAGAACATGTGGACATGGTTCGCTGGTCCTCCTGCACATTTTGCACACCTGTCCTCTGCCCCAAAGAATCTACTCATCCGGGCCACTGTCACGTGGGCCCGGTGGACCACCTTGAATTGGATCAAGCTGAGCCTGGCGCATGTTGCGGTTGCGTTGACTCTGCTTAACACGTTCCCCCCCCATAAGCCATCTTCCATCTCACCGCCAAGCCCCTCCTCCCACTTACGCTTCAGCTCCTCGGTCTGCGTCTCCTCCGCCCCCATGAGTTCTTTGTAGATTGGATTTGGATTTGTTTATTGTCACGTGTACTGAGGTACAGTGAAAAGTATTTTTCTGCGAGCAGCTCAACAGATCATTAAGTACATGGGAAGAAAAGGGAATAAAAGAAAATACATAATAGGGCAACACAACATATGCAATGTAACTACATAAGCACTGGCATCGGATGAAGCATACAGGGTGTAGTGTTAATGAAGTCAGTCCATAAGAGGGTCATTTAGGAGTCTGGTGACTGTGGGGAAGAAGCTGTTTTTGAGTCTGTTCGTGAGTGTTCTCAGACTTCTGTATCTCCTGCCCGATGGAAGAAGTTGGAAGAGTAAGTAAGCTGCTTGGGAGGGATCTTTGATTATGCTGCCCGCTTTCCCCAGGCAGCGGGAGGTGTAGATGGAGTCAATGGATGGGAGGCAGGTTCGTGTGATGGACTGGGCGGTGTTCACGACTGAAGTTTCTTGCGGTCCTGGGCCTAGCAGTTGCCATACCAGGCTGTGATGCAGGCAGATAGGATGCTTTCTATGGTGCAACTGTACAGCAACGGCCCTAAAATCCCTGAGTACCTTTTATAGAACTCCACCGGGTACCCGTCCGGCCCCAGGGCTTTACCCGACTGCATTGCCTTCAAGCCCTCAACTATTTCTTCGGCCCTAATCGGGGCCCTCAGCCCATCTACCAGCTCCCTACCTACTCTTGGAAGGTCAGTCCGTCCAAAAAGCGTCTCATCCCCTCCGGCCCCGTGGGGGGTTCCGAGTGGTAGAGCCTACAGTAAAAGTCACTGAACGCCCTGTTTAGCCCTGTCGACTCCCCTACCAAGTTCCCATCCCCATCAACCACCCTCTCTACTTCCCTGGCCTCCTCACTCTTCCTAAGCTGCTGTGCAAGCATTCTGCTGGCCTTCTCCCCATGTTCGTAAAACGCACCCCTCGCCTTTCTAAGCTGCTCCACTGCCTTACCTGTGGACAACATCCCAAACTCAGCCTGCAGCCTCCGACGTTCCCTTAAGAGTTCCACCCCCGGGGTCACCACATATCTCCTGTCTATCTGCAAGATCTCCGTAACCAGTTGTTCCGTTTCTGCCCTATCCGTCCTGTCCCTATGCGCCCGGATCGAAATCAGCTCCCCTCTTACCACTGCCTTCAGCGCCTCCCAGACCACCGCTGCTGAGACTTCCCCCATGTCATTAACCTGCAGGTAGTTCTGCATGCACTTCCTCAGCCTCTCGCACACCGCCTCATCCGCCAACAAGCCCACATCCAACCTCCATTGCGGGCACTGGAAGCTCTCCTCACTAACCTGCAGTTCCAGCCAGTATGGGGCATGATCCAAAATAGTGATGGCCAAATACCCCGTGTCCACCACCCTCGCCAGCAAATCCCTGCTCAAAATGGAAGTCTCCCACCTATTGTTCCCTCACTTCCCCCCACCTCCCTCTCACTTCCCCCCACCTCCCCCCCCCCCCCCGCCGCCCATCAAAGCCACTTCCCTAATCAAACTGACCCCAAACAATCGCCCAATTAACATAAGAGACAACCCCAAAAAAAACCACACAGAAAACCCCCACAATAGTGTAAATCAAAGTAATACAAAGTAAAAAGCCCCACCAGCCACCCCCACCAAAACACCGAAAACCCGCAGAAACCGAATAACTTGTACTTCCCCCTTCAACCAAACTCAAATACAGAAGAGAAGCGACAAGAGAAACATATGAACATCACTCAAAAAGTTGCAACTTAAAACAAAATGTTCATAGTTCAGCACCAGCCCTTTCCTCTTGGCAAAGTCCATCGCGTCTTCGGGCGACTCAAAATAATGGTGCTGGTCCTCGTGCATAACCCAAAGATGCGCCGGGTATAACAGTCCAAATTTCACCCGCCTCTTGAACAGGATCGCCTTAACTTGGTTAAAGCCTGCCCTCCTTCTGGCCACCTCCACGCTCAGATCCTGGTAAACACGCAAAATGCTGTTGTCCCATTTGCAGCTCCGCGTACGCTTGGCCCACTGGAGAACACACTCCTTGTCCAGGAACCTGTGGAACCGGACCACCATCGCCCTTGTGCACATGCGAATAACAAGAAAACTCCTTCCCCATCGGCTGCCTAAACCTCCATGGGTCGACCCCCCCCCCCCCCCCCCCCATCTGCTCCATGAACCCTGTCAGTTCCTTTGCCATTGCTGGCACCCTACCCGTTTTCGAACACGACCGGTCGAGGCCGGGATCGATGACTGTATTAAAATCCCCTCCCATAACCAACTTGTGCGAGTCCAGGTCAGGTATCTTCCCCAGCAACCTCTTTATAAATTCCACGTCATCCCAATTCCTCGCCAGCGCTCTGTACGCCCTGTCCACCTGCAACGGTCGGGGAAAAGCCCCCTCCCCCAGAAGCTTCTGAAACATACTCGCCACAAACGCGCAGCATCAACCCCCTCGGGGAGACCGACAATTTTAAAGTTCTGCCAGCGAGCTCTAGTCTCCAGGTCCTCTACCTTCTCCAGCAGCCTTTTTTGCTGATCCTTCAGTATCCCCACCTCCAGCTCCACCACCATTTGGTGCTCCTCCTGGTCCGCCAGCGCTTTCTCCAGCTTCTGAATCGTCCGATCCTGGGCATCCAGCCTGCGCTCCAGCCGATCGATCGATTCCTTTATCGGATCAAGACAGTCCCGCTTCTGCCTAGCGAAGTTCTCTTGAATGACCCGCATCAACTCCTCCATTGATGGTTGGGCCGTCGCAGCAGGGGTCCGAACATCAGCCATATTAACCTCCACCCAGCCCTTGCTTGCCTTCCTATTTCTCCCTTTTCGATCCCATGTGGTTCTTCGTTCCATACACCAATGTGTGGAACCAGTGCCAGATTGACTTCGCCTTCAAAACGCAAAAAAGTCGGGGGAATGGTCCAAAAGTCCGGCCCGAGCAGGAGCCACCAAATGCATGACTTACTCCCTCATAGCCACCACCAGAAGTTTTCCACCTTCCATAATTTTGAATGCCTATTAAATCCCTCTTAGCTTTTGCATTCCCCTTACAGGATTCTCATTCTCTAGATTCTCGACATAACTGATGTCCCTTAGCCGAGACATCATTTTATAAAGTCTTAAGTCACCCTGCATAAGAAATAGAGGACATTGAAGGGAAGAGTTTAGATTGTTCCTCTTGGAGCAGCGAAGGTTAAAGGGAGACTTGATGGAAATTCAATATAACTCCTGAAAGAAGGGAAAGCAATTTCTGCTACCAAGAGTCCCAGCATAACCCTTCACTGCCACCACGTGAAAATTCTGGAACGTCCTTCCGAATGGCACTGTGGGTGTACCTACAGTCCCCTATGGTCCAGGTCTTGCTGCATTTGGACAGGGACTGCTTCAGTATCTGAGGAGTTCCAAATAGCGCCGAACATTGTGCGTTCATCAGCGAACATCCCCACTTCTGACCTTATGACAGAAGGGAGGTCATTGATGAAGCAGCTGAAGGTGGTTGGGCCGAGGACAATACCCTGAGGAACTCCTGCAGTGATGTCCCAGGACTGAGATGACTGACTTCCAAAAACCATGTTTGTGCCAGGTACGACTCCATTGCTCTGGCTCCTCAATGCTTTACTCTGACAAATGCTGCCTCGATGTCAGGAGCAGTAACTCTCCTCTCACTTCTGGGGTTCAGCTCTTTTGGCCATGTTTGAACCAAGGCTGTAATAAGGTCAGGAGCTGAGTGACTCTGGCGGAACCCAAACAGAGTGTCAGTGAGCAGGTTGTTGACTAAATGCCTCTTGATAGAACTCTTTTTTAAAAAAACAAACATTTTTATTGAAGTATTTGCAAAATTTTTAAAACCATAACAAACGAAATAATAATACCCTAAACAACATGGTAAACTAGACATTTCCCACCCAACCCCTTCTGTACATCCCTTAACCATATTGCACCTACCCGCCAGAGTGCTGCTTCTGCTGACATTTTAATTTTCCCCGAGAAAGTTGACGAACGGCTGCCCCCTCCGAGATAACCCCAGCATTGACCCTCTCAAGGCAAACTTTATTTTCTCCAGGCTGAGAAACCCAGCCATGTCGCTGACCCAGGTCTCTACACTCGGGGGGTTCGGGTCCCTCCACATTAACAGGATCCGTCTCCGGGCTACCAGGCAGGCAAAGGCCAAAACGTCGGCCTCTTTCGCCCCCTGAGCTCCCGGGTCTTCTGACACTCCAAAGATCGCCACCTCTGGACTCGGACCACCCGCGTACCTAGCACCGTGGACATTGCCCTGGCAAACCCCTGCCAGAACCCTCCAAGCTTCGGGCATGCCCAAAACATGTGGACATGGTTTGCTGGGCTTCCCGCACACCTCGCACATCTGTCTTCTACCCCGAAAAACTTGCTCATCCTCGCCGCCGTCATGTGTGCCCGGTGAACCACTTTAAACTGTATTAGACTGAGCCTGGCACATGATGAGGAGGAATTAACCCTGCTTAGGGCGCCCGCCCAGAGACCGGCCTCCATCTCCCCACCTAACTCCTCCTCCCACTTGCCCTTCAGTTCCTCCACCGGGGTTACCTCCGCCTCCAACAGCTCCTGATAGATATCCGACACTTTCCCCTCCTGCACCCAGGTACGGGACACTACTCTGTCCTGTATCCCCCATGGCGGCAGCAGCGGGAAAGCCAACACTTGTTTCCTCAAAGTTCCACACTTGCAAGTACCTGAAACCGTTCCCCGGCGGCAGCTTGAACTTGTCCTCCAGCGCCTTCAGACTGGGAAAACTCCCGTCTAATTCCTGCTCTCTGCCAACTTTGGAACCCGCCATCATTCCTGCCTGGCACGAACCTGTGATTATTGCAAATCGGGGTCCAGACCGACGCACCCTCCACCCTCTTGTGTCTCCTCCATTGCCCCCAGATCCTCAGGGCCGCCACCACCACCGGGTTAGTGGAGTAACGGGCCGGCGAGAGCGGCAGAGGTGCCGTTACCAGTGCTCCCAAACTGGTGCCTTTGCATGGCGCCGCCTCCGTCCGCTCCCATGCCGGCCTCTCCCCCACCACCCACTTTGATAGAACTCTTGATGAGCCCTTCCAACACTTTCCTGATGATCAAGTGTCAATTGATGGGGTGGTAATTGGCTGAGTTGGATTTGTCCTGCTTTCTGTGTACGGGATATGCCTGGTCAATTTCCACATTGCCAGGTAGATGCCAGTGTTGCAGCTGTACTGGAACAGCTCAGCTAGGGGTACAAATCATCGGTAATATTGTCAGGGGCCATAGCCGTTCAGTATAGTGTCTCCAGCCGTTTCTTAATATCATGTGGAGTGAAGTGAATCAAATTGGCTGAAGACTCATCTGTGATGTTGGGGACCACTTGGAGGATCATCCACTTGGCACTCCTGACGGAAAATTGTTGATGTTCTGGGCTCCCCCGTTATTGAGAAAGGGGATATTTATGGAGCTGGCTCCTTTAATGAATTGTTTAATTGTTCATCACCATTCACAACTGAATGTGGCAGGACTCAGAGCTTAGAACTGATCCGTTTGTTTTGGGATTGCTTAGCTCTGTGTATCGCTTGCTTATGCTGTTTGGCTCACAAGTAGTCCGTGCTGTAGCTTCACCAGGTTGACACCACATTTTTAGGTATGCCTGGTGCTTTGTCTGGCATGCTCTCCTGCACTAATTATTGAAACAGAGTTGATCCCCTGGCTTGGTAGTGATGATAGAGAGTGACATGCTGGGCCACGAAGTTACAGATTGTGGCTGTCTACAATTCTGCTGCTGATGGCCCACAGCATCTCACTCCCAATCTTGAGTTGCAAGTCTGTCCCATTTAGCACAGGTGGCAGTGCCACACAACCCAATGGAGGGTATCCTCGATGTGAAGATGGGACTTTGTCTCCACAAGATCTGTGCTGTGGTCACTCCTATCCATACTACCATGGACAGATGCACCTGCGGCAGGCAAGTTGGTGTGGATGAGGTCCAGCATGTTTTTCCGTCTTGTTAGTTCCCTCACCTTCTGCCGTAGACCAAGTCTAGCAGCTATGTCTTTTGACACCGTCTGTAATGTGTTCTCTAGTCACTCTTGGTGATGGACATTAAAGTCCCACACCCAGGGTTCATACTGTGCCCGTGCCACCCTGAGTGTTTCCTCCAAATACTGTTTCACTAGCTGTTGTAGAGGGAGGGGGGTAGGGCGTGGCAGTACATGGTACCAGCAGGAGGTTTCCTTGCCATGTTTGGCCTGATGGCATGAAACATCATGGGTCCAGATTTGATGTTGATGACTCCCAGGGTAACTACCTCCTAACTGTATACCCCTGTGCCACCATCTCTGACAGGACATGCCTAGGGAAGGAGATGGTGGTGCCTGGGACATTATCTGTTCGATATGATTCTGTGAGCATGACTATGTCAGGATCATAGCTCCTCTTTATCCTCTACTTCACTTTTCTGCCTATTTGCCATATTCCTTTGCTCCCTGAGTGACCAAATATCTGTCTCAGCCTTGAACATATTGAACAATTTTGGGGTAGAGAATTCCAAAGATTGGCAACCCTTGAGTGAAGAAGTTTCTCATTTCAGCTCCTGTTTTCTCGATTCCTCATAGGAACAGTATGCCATTCAGCCCCTCTAGCCTGTCCCATAATTCACTGAGATCATGGCTGATCTGTGACCTAACTCCATGTCCTTTGGCCCATATCCCTCAATATCTTTGCTGAACAAAAATCTATTTCCAATTTAACATTAACAACTGTTCTAGCTTCAACTGCTCTTTGTGGGAGAGAGTTCAAACATCTACCACCCTTTGCGTGAAGAGGTGTTTCCTAACATCTCCCCTGAAATGCCTCGTTTATCCTTACTCCAGTTCCTATCTCTTCACCAATCCTTCATTCATGCTAATAGATTACTGCCATGGTCTTGTGCTGTGTCAACCAATACACTTGGATTTCCAGGAGGTGTTTGACAAGGTGCCACAAAGTAAGAGTCCATGGTGTAGGGGATAACATATTAGTGTGGATTGAGGATTGGTTGGCTAACAGGAAACTGGCACAAATGGGTCATTGGAAAACCAAAGCAGTGGAGTGCTGCAAAGATCCGTGCTGGGGCCTCAACTATTTACAACCTATGTCAATGACTTGGATGAGGGATCGAATGTAAATTTGCTGATTCCACAAAGATAGGTAGCAAAGTAAGTTGTGAAGTGGACGTGAAGTCTGCAAATTGTGAGGGCGAAACCCACGCAAACACGGGGAGAATGTGCAAACTCCACACGGACAGTGACCCAGAGCCGGGATCAAACCGGGACCTCGGCTCCGTGAGGCAGCAGTGCTAACCCACTGTGCCACCGTGCTGCTCGAACTAGTCCACTTTAAGCAGGAATAGAAAAACAGCATATTTAAATGGAGAGAGATTGCAGAACTTGGGGTTCAGAACGATCTGGGTGTCCTGGTGCATGAATCGTAAAAATTCTATGAATCGCAAAGCTATACACCGCACTCCACATTTGGAGTACTGTAAATTGTTTTGGTCTCAATTGCATTAGAAGCAGTTCACTTAACTGATTCCGGTGATGGGGGAAGGTTGGCCAGGTTCAGCCTGTATCCATTGGAGCTTGGAAAATTGGGAGGTGATCATCTCGAAACAAAATGACCCTCAAGGGGAGTGAATGCTGCAATGATGTTTCCCATTATATGAGAGACCGGAACGAGGGGGACACTGTTTAAAAATAAGGGGCAGGATATTCCTTTGCCCGACAACAAAACCGGGAGCGGCGATCGGGTGGAGACTAGCTCCCGACACCGATATTGCAGCAGGTGGTCGTGATGCTCCGCCCCTCCAAATCGTCCCAGTTGCGACCACGTTCGCGTGTCATTATTGGGCCCACCTGTGATTCTCCACCTCTGATGGCCTGAGTTCCCGATGGCGTGGTCCACGTGTGGTCACGGCAGTCTTGAGCCTGGCGTGACGGCTGCGGAGAGAGAGCGTACGGACAGTGTCCGGCACTGCCACACTTCGCCAACAGTCGTGCTGCGGGGAGTAGTGGGTGGTGGCCGGGAGGTGGGCTGTGGGGTCGGGATGGTCGGGCGGTCCAGCACAACCGGTGCCATCTTTTCGGGCGCGGTTGGTGCGTGAGTGTGTGCGTGTGGGATGGGGGTGGGGTGTAAGTGTCAGCCTGCACGTGTCCAGCACAGACCCGCCGATTCTGCCACCGTTTCTCCTGCATTCCCGGGTGTTTCCCGTCGTGGAACTCCACGGACCCTCCGTTAGCCGCAGCGCTGAGACGTACGCACGGAGAATCCAGGAGTCTCCCATTTGAGATAGAGATGAGAATGTTTTTTCTCTTGAGGGTCCTTACTTTGTGGAGCTCCCTTGCCCAGACCGTGGCAGAGGCGGGGGATCATTGAATATATTTAAGGCAGAGGGAGATTGATTCCCTTGTTGGTGAAGAATCTAAGGATAGTCACATTGAGGCCACAATTGGATCGACAGTGACCTTGTGGAAATAGCAGAACAGGCTGGAGGGGCCGAATGGCCGGCTCCTAACCCGCATTTGCACTCACAATCTTCAACGCGAGCTATGTCTGTCGGGCGATCGGTGTAACGAATAAAAGACCATGCAGAATGAAGGTCGCTCCACAGGGTGTCAGTTTCCCGCTCAGCCACCCAGCCTGACCCAGGAAAGGGACTGTCACCCTGGGGGTGTGGCTGCATTACTGTCGGCGGGAGAATATTGTCGCGCACAGTGGTTGGCTATCCCTTTAAGTGTCTCCAATGTTTTGGTTCGAATAGTTTTTAGAAGCTTCTGTTCACTGGCAGCAATCGGCCAGTGAGCCCCGCCCAGTCAGGGTGAATGTTATTGCCAGCGTTATGGAAGTGTAAATATTGCTGGTCCGCCGTTTGCTGAAACCGTCTGTACTTTTGTTTTTCTTTCAACACTTTCTAAGAAAGAACACTTGGAGAAGCTTCATCCAAGGTCAAGGACACTTCTCGCTAGGGAAACGCCAATAGGTAAAGGGAGAGAAGTGGACAAGTGAGAGCCCTGTTATCATCGCGGCTTCTAATTCCAGCACCACCTTAACCCAATTAGCCCCAACTTCAACCACCGTGCAAACCTCTAACTTTTAACTCCAAGCACAGATGCCTAACTTCAACTCCTAACTCTCAACCCCAAATACAAACTCCCTCGTGAACCTTAATCCTCAACTTGACACCCTAACCCCAACTCCAGCCATTGAGTCCAGACCTTATAACCACTGACCCTAACTCCAGTGTCAACTCCTTGGGTAGATCTGAATCTGACACTGTAACCCCAAAGTGAATCCTGACTCCAACCCCGAATCATAACTGCTGACAACCCCCCGCTCCACCCTAACCACCGACCCGAACCCCCAGATTGTTTGGCATCTTTACATCTGCAAGAGATTATGGCGACGCAGGCTCTGGTGAGGGGTCCGATGCAATCGCCACAACTATTCATTGGCCCAAAGAGCAGATTATGGAGTTGCAAAGACTGTCACGGGTGCCACAGAAGACATTGTCCCTTGATGGTGGTGCAGAATGATCTCCATTGACGCCTTGCTTGCCGGGCTGGTATCTACTTTGGAGCTTGATGATCCAGGCCAACCACATTGTCAATGAAGGACAAAGGAAAAGGTTGAGCCAAGGGTAACCTCTTGAATTGACAATGGAGCTTCAATAACTGTCTCCCAGATGGATCCCTGGCACAATTAGGAAGAATTGATTTGATTTATTGTCACGTGTACCGAGGTAGAGTGAAAGTATTGTTCTGCGAGCAGTCCAGACAGATCGTTCCATACATGAAAGAACATTGGACAAACCTAAATATACACAGTAAATACACAGAGACAGGCATCGGGTGAAGCATACGGAGTGTAGGACTAATCATAGAATCATAGAATCCCTACAGTGCAGAAGGAGACCATTCGGCCCATCGTGTCTGCACCGACCCTTTGTATGAGCCCTCATTTACACTCCCCCGTCCAACCCGCCCTACCCTCCTTAACCTACACATACTGGACATTAAGGGGCAATTTAGCATAGCCAATCCTAACCTCCATATCTTTGAACTGTGGAAGGAAACCGGATCATCCAGTCTCAGAAACCTCTTCTGCACCCTACTCGACAACTATCATTACGAAGTGCTTCAAGAGGTTGGTCATGAGATATATCAACTCCTTACTCCCAGGCTGCCTTGATCCACTGTGCATTCTCCTCTGGATGTCTGCACTTTCTCCCCGTGTCTGCGTGGGTTTCCTCCGGGTGCTCCGGTTCCCTCCCACAGTCCAAGGATTAGGTGGATTGGCCGTGCTAAATTGCCCCTCAGTGGCCAAAGGTCAGGAGGGGTTGTGGGGATAAAGCGGGGGGAGTGGGTGTAGGTAGGGTGCTCTTTCAAAGGGTCAGCGCGAATGGCCTCCTGCACTGTAAGGATTCTATGATTTTATTTTAAATCTGTGCGCTCTCGTTCTTAATCCTTTGACGAGTGGGAACAGTTTCTCTCGATCTACTCTGTCCAGACCCCTCATGACTTTGAAAGGTCTTGCTCCTTTTACCAACCTTTCACTATTTAATTACCTAGAGGACTTTGGGATTCCCCTTTATCATATCCCTGCAGTGTAGAAGGAGACCATTTGGCCCATTGAGTCTGCACCAGCCCTCTGAGAGGGTACCCTATCTCAGCCCATTTGGCTGCTGTGACCCCATAGCCTGCACATCCTTGGACAGTAAAACACAATTTAGCATGGCCAATCCACCTAACCTGCACATTGGACCGGAATTGAACCTGGGTCCCTGGTGCTGTCAGGCAGCAGTGCTAACTGCCGCTCTATGTTAGCTGCCAGTCTCATTTCATACTCTCTTTCTTACTCTTATTTGCTTTTTCACCTCTCCTCTGAACTGTATATTCAGCCTGGTTCTCAATTGTACTCTTTAACCTGAGGTCTGTCATATGCGCGCTTTCTCTTTCTCTTAATTGATATCTCTTTTGTTGTCTAGGGTGCTCTGGTTTGATTGCCCTTCCTTTCCCTTTCCAGGCAATACACCTTACTGAGCCCAAATTATCTCCTATTTGGAGATTGTTCAGTTGTGTTTGTCCTGTCAACCTTTGATTCCACTAAATTCTCCCCAGATCCATTTTATCCCATTATTCTACCTGTGGATTGTTCTGAGCCCTTTTCCACAGTCAGTTTAACCATTATGATATAATGATCACTGTCCCCTAAATGTTCTCCTAATGACACTTGATCTACTTGGCCCAGCAGGGGTTGTTCTCCTTCGGGAAGATAAGTTGAGAAGAGATTTGTTAAAGCTGTTCAAAATTGTGAGGGGTCTGGAGAGATTAGAAAGAGAGAAACAATTTTAACTGGAAATGGCGAATCAGAGGACACCAATTTAAGGCGCATGGTGAAAGGACCAAAGATTCCTGAGAATTATTTGAATGTAGTGCATGGTTAGGATCTGGAATGCATTGCTTCAGAGTGTGGCAGAGGTAGAGTAGAGTTTTTGGTGGAGCCGTGTCTGCCTTCTTAGATGGACATAATAGGACCTGAAGACAATAATACTGAACTTTCAACCAACCTCCCTACATTGGATTGGATTTGTTTATTGTCACGTGTACTGAGGTACACTGAAAAGTATTTTTCTGCGAGCAGCTCAACAGATCATTAAGTACATGAAAAGAAAATACATAATAGGGCAACACAAGGTACACAATGTAACTACATAAACACCGGCATCGGGTGAAGTATACAGGGTGTAGTGTTAATCAGGTCAGTCCATAAGAGGGTCGTTTAGGAGTCTGGTAACAGCGGGGAAGAAGCTGTTTTTGAGTCTGTTCGTGAGTGTTCTCAGACTTCTGTATCTCCTGCCCGATGGAAGAAGTTGGAAGACTGAGTAAGCCGGGTGGGAGGGGTCTTTGATTATGCTGCCCGCTTTCCCCAGGCAGCGGGAGGTGTAGATGGAGTCAATGGATGGGAGACAGGTTTGTGTGATGGACTGGGCGGTGTTCACGACTCTCTGAAGTTTCTTGCGGTCCTGGGCCGGGCAGTTGCCATACCAGGCTGTGATGCAGCCAGATAGGATGCTTTTTATGGTGCATCTGTAAAAGTTGGTAAGAGTTAATGTGGACATGCCGATTTTCCTTAGTTTCCTGAGGAAGTATAGGTGCTGTTGTGCTTTCTTGGTGGTAACATCGACGTGGGTGGACCAGGACAGATTTTTGGAGATGTGTATCCCTAGGAATTTGAAACTGCTAACCATCTCAGCTACAGCTCAGCTGTGTTTGTGGGATCTTGCTGTGCACAAAGGTGACCACACCTCAAAAGGCCCCTCCTTTGTTGTTAAGCGCTTTGAGACTTTCTCAGGGTGTGAGCGACACTTTGAAAATGCATGTTCCTACTTTGATTTACGACCAATTCACCAATGAGGCAACGGTTCTTCCTACACCCCCACATCAAGGAAGTGACTAAGAAAGACAACGTTAACGAATTCCTTGTGGGAACCTATCCTCAAAGGTAAGCAAATTGGAGCAACGCCTTTGTTGTCCTAACTCAATCCTTGAAGCACGACTTTCTGTAGGAGTAATAATAATCATAATAATAATCGCTTATTGTCACAAGTCGGCTCCAATGAAGTTACTGTGAAAAGCCCCTAGTCACCATATTCCGGCGCCTGTTCGGGGAGGCTGTTTGGGGAATTGAACCTACACTGCTGGCCTTGTTCTGCATTACAAGCCAGCTGTTTAGCCCACTGTGCTAAACCAGCCCCTACGTGCGAGGTCAGTGAATCGACTCTGTGATGGGGCAAGAGAACATATTTCCCTTTAACTTTCAGGGGCTGGAAACAGGTTAGATGTAAGGAAGCAAAGACCACGTGACCCCCTCGTGCCTACATCCAATAAAATCATGCCTAAGTCTTTACATCAACTCCGTTTTCCCACCCGGTCGACATAACTCTTGATTTCCCAAGCCAAATCTCATTGGGGTTGTGGAAATGACCAAATCCACACTCCTGCATCGAGTGGTGACAGCCAGAAGTGTAGCGAATGATTGGGAACCTCGCACCCTGAACCTTGTTTGTATTGCACAGCAGGACCAACCGGTACGAACCCGTGAGGTGAGCCACCCAGCAGCTGAGCAGCACCAACAATTTCCTCAGGACCATCGCGTGTGCGTGCCTGAGCAAGCCCTCTGTCCGTGTGGAGTGGATAACTAATCTGCTGTTTGGAACATGCCTGTGGCAGGACGTGGGTGAGTGCAAATACAAAACCAATCGTCCTTATTCGTGCTCGGGGACAGTCGAGAAACGGTGTGGCGTAATTTGCCAGTAATGCAAACCGGGTTTCGTACATTACTCCAAAAATACTTCACTGTGAAATGCTCGGGGTTATCCTCAGGTTGTGAAAGCACGAGAGAAATCCACCATCTTCTGTTTCGATGAGGTGGAACAGTTGATTCAAAGTTTCAAGACTGCTCCAAGTCCCAAATCAGAGTCCTATTGCTACTGAGAAACATCAGGGGACATCTTGGTGGGGGGAGGGGGGAATCGGGCAATGTCAGGGCGAGAATGTTCGGCGGGTAGCGATTGAAAATAGTCGCAGTTTCTCTCTAGCAGTTAGAACCATATGATCCCCACGGTGCTGAAGGAGGTCACTCGATCCATCGAGTCCGCACCGACCCCTCCGAATGATCACCCCACCTAGGCCCACTCCATCCCCAGAATCCCACCCAACCAATCTTTGGACTGTGGGAGGAAACCGGAGTGATTTGTTATGTTCTAGGTGTAACATAAGCAGCTTCCTTGTGGTGCACTTGCCAAAGGAAGGTTCAGACGTGGAGATAACTTCAACACGTTTATTAAACTATTTACACTTCTATTACTCGGGTTCGACACTACTGCTAATCCTACTATAGCTACCCAGACTGACTAACCAGTTGCTGCAATCCACGTGGTGGGTGTAATATTGAATCAACCCTGTGTCTGTCCTCACTGACTGTCTCCACTGGAAAGAGGCAGATCATGTGTGTGGTGTCCTTTATATATGGGTTGGTGTAATGCCCCCCTGTGGTTGTGTCAGCTCTGTGTGTATCGTGAATGTCCATTGGTCATGTCCTATCTAACTGATATATTGGTTGAGTGTGTGTGTGTGTGATGTTTCTGGTGCTCCCTCTAGTGTCTAGCTAGCTAGCATGCATTTACATTGATGCACATCACCACACGGAGCACCCTGAGTAAACCCACGCAGACACGGGGAGAACGTGCAGACTCCACGCAGACAGTCACCCGAGGCCGGAATTGAACCCAGCTCCCTGGCATTGTGAGGCAGCAGTGCTAACCACTGTGCCACCGTGCTGCCCCTGTGCCACTGTGCTGCCCTAGTTGAAAGCTTTTACCCCTTCCCTCTGCCCTTGTCTGTAGGTGCCTGATGCCACTTTGAGGTAAAAACATTGGGCAAGTGATAACATTGGCAGGCTCAATCTCGCTCTTTCTGAGAAGGACATAATTTTTTATTTAAAACATTTTTTTTTAATTCTCCTCCTTTTTCACATTTTCTCCCACATTTACATCCATCAACAATAAACAATAATCAGCAAGATATGTCAGTCCCCATAATAACAACGATCCCATCCGCCCACCAACCCCCAAACCTCAACCTGCATGTTTACATAAACAAATGACAAAAAGGAATCAGGGATTACCCGTAGTCACCCTTAATCTTACACAGCTCCCCCCCCCCCCCCCCACCCCAGGTCTCCAGCTCCTCCCGTCCACTGCCTCTTGTAAAACTCCTCCCCCCAACCTCGGTTCCTTCCCCCCAACTTTCCACCCCGGCTAGACCACTCGGACCCTGTTCTGTCAGGCTCCGATGGTCGCAGCCCCTCCCCCCACCTCACTCCCGTTCACTGGCCAGCTTAAACCGGCCAGCGTGGAGGCCCCCGCCCGGGTCCCTTTCCCACTTGCCCGGCCCCAGGAAAGCCCAAAGATCCCCTTTTAGCACACAAACCCCGTCTATCCACCTACACCCCAAAGACCTCTCATTTCGAGTGAAAGTCCCGTCCCTTCCCTTGTCCAAATATATCCCACCTTGGCTCCTTTAATCTCTACACCCGCGCGCAGTGATACAAAAAAGAAGAAAATACAGTCAGGAGGTTACATCGGCACATGGCCATTCCTCAATTTGTCAGTTCTGCCACAGTCCTTCTGTTTTGCAAACTCCTCCGCTGCTTCCGCCGTTCCAAAATAAAAGTCCCTGAGCTTGTAAGTCACCCTCAGCTTCGCTGGATATACAATGCTGCACTGCACCTTGCTAATGTACAGTGCCCTCTTCACCTGGTTGAAGGCAGCCCGCCTCCTCGCCAGCTCCACCGTAAAGTCCTGGTATACACGTATACCAGCTCCAGCCCACTACACCACCCGCTTCTGCTTGGCCCGTTCAGGACCTTCTCTTTCACCCTGTACCTACGGAAGCACAGAGTCACTGCCCTTGGCGGCTCACTCGCCTTCGGTACAGGCCTCCACGACCGATGAGCCCGATCCAGTTCATATCGGGAGGGATCCTCCCCCTCCCCCAATAGTTTTGCCAGCATCGCCGCAAAATACTCAGTCGGCTTCGGTCCTTCAACTCCTTCGGGCAGCCCCACAATCCTCAAATTCTGTCGCCTGGATCTGTTTTCCAGGTCTTCCATTTTTCCTCGCAGATCCTTGTTAGTGTCCATCACCTTCCGCATCTCTTTCCCCATCGAGGCAAGTTGATCACCGTGCTGCAATACCGTCTCCTCCACTTCCTTCAGCGCCTCCCCTTGCTCTCGCACCTCCGCCAGTGCGCTCGCCACCGCCGTCATCACCGGGGAAACCGCCTCCTCCACCAGCGCACTCAAAACCTCCCTCATCTCCTTCCTCACCGTCTCCATGCATTTCGCAATCTGCGCCAACTGCTTTTCAAATTCCGCAGCCATCACCTTAGTTATTTCTTCAGCCGTAAGCAGTGCGGCCTCCCCTGGTGCTCCAGCCTCCATTTTTCCTGGTGACCCCGCGGTGACCTTTCCACTCCCTGACGGACCTCCAGCTGGTTTTTTATCGGCCGTTTTTTTGCTCACCCTCGACATTTTTCTTTGGGGTTTTTTTCCCTCCTGTGTCTTCACAGTGCCTCCTCCGTGCCTTCTCCCTGCCTCTGCCGCCTTCGTGGACCCTGGGACCGGGCGTAAAGCCCCGAAAATGCCGTTCCCGAGCGGGAGCTCTCCATTGTGTGGCCGCCTCCCGCCCGCCGTCACCGGAAGTCGAGAAGGACATAATTAACCCTAATTCAATATTAAATACACCCACAGGCAGGACACACAGTGACTGGTGTGGCTAATCGAAATGGACATGCTTCCAAAGTTGGGACTGAGCTACATTATTGTAAAAAGGGAGTGCTACTGTACCAATGTATCTAACCTGTGCTGGACCTGCCCTTGGCAGTGCTTGATGGGATGGTGAATAGTTTGGATTGTCCTTTTACTTGTATTGGCTCCTGGCTCGATGAGGTTTCCCTTACTCTCGGAGTGACTTGGAGATAGTCCATATTTAGTTTTTCTTAAAGTGGTTTATTTACAATATTTACATTCAAGACCTCATGGTGAGGAGATTGTTCCCTGGATGCACATTATTCTGTGCCTTGCTTCCTTGGAGTCTCTTGGTCACCTGGTCCTCATGCCATGCTTGCTTCATCATTGACACTTTTTAATAATATAACCATTAACCCGTTACATCTTCCCTCAAATAAAAATCAAAACTGTTAAAATATTTTGTTAAACTATTTGTTTGAGACTCTTTCTTCCAGAATACCAATTGTTGAGTAAATGTGATTCAAAGCTTTTCCCACAGCTCCTGCGGTTGTGGCTGCTTTCCACCTAGTGAGAGTCATAATCAGTGACAATGAGGTAGATTTTTCCTCTGAAGTCAAACTGATCCGTTCCCAGCCTTTGGCAAGGCCTGAATGGGAATGTTGATGGTGGCAATGATTCTGTTGGTCCTTGGCTGCGGATGGCCCAGGTATGACCCCTCAAAATGAGTTTTCTCTGGCTTTCGGAATTCCTGGCAACCATACTGATTGTTGTACCTCTGCCCTTCATTTGATGATGCCTAGATGACCACTCTGGAGTTTTCAGACAATGTCTTTTCACATTGCTCGAGGGATTACTAGCCTGTCACTGAAGATTGAAAGGTCAGCAACAATTGTCAGATGTCTTTGTTGTTTACGGCGGTGTCTCAACACCTGGTTGCTTGGACATATTCAGGTCTTGGCACCAAAAAGAAAATGCTGGAAAATCTCAGCGGGTCTGGCAACATCTGTAGGGAGAGAAAAGAGGTAACATTTCGAGTCCGATGACCCTTTGTCAAAGCTAACAGACAGAGAAAGTGGGAAATATTTATACTGTGGAGTGAGAGTGAAAGATGAGTCTTAGCCACAGAAACCCAGGGAAACGGGTGCTAATAGCCACAGAAAGCAAGGGGAAAGAGTGTTCATGGCAGTCCCCAGAGAGAACAAAAGGTGTGAAAGGACAAACTGCAGAGAAACTAACGGGGAGGATGTGCAAACTCCACACGGACAGTGACCCGGGGCCGGGATTGAACCTGGGACCCTGGAGCTGTGAAACAATAGTGCTAACCACTGGGCCACCATGCTGCCCTCCCAGACATCTGCTTCTAATCAACTTCCTGTTTCACTTTGTTTTTTAATCTTAATTTTCCCCACTTCGTAGCATCTGATCTGGCCTAAACATCCGCCAAGCTCACAGTTTTCATTCAGAGTGAGGCCTGCTTGTTCAAGCACTTTTAGAACTTTCCAAACTCGATGAGTGTGCTCTTCTAACCGAGAAAGTTGTCTCTGTGGCAAATAATTCCTCCTCAGCCTTCCAGGATATTGGACATTGATAAAGAACAGTTTTGGATAACTTTGCCACACTGACAGCAACAGAACACATTTTGTGTATCTCTCTACGAACGGCTCTATTTAGCTTAGTCAGGTCTACACAGAGCCTGATTTTGCCATTTGGTTTAGGGTGTTGATCGACCTAAGCACCATTTTGTAGGCACTGTAACAGGAGAGATCACTGTTTGATGCAGCATCATGTCAACTTGCTCTGTGACTTTCTGGGATCAGTGGGTGAGGTGTGCCGATCCTCAGGTTAAATCCCCACAAGTCAGTTCTCCCCCTCAAAGGGGGAAACAGCCTATGGTCATCTGGGACTATGGTGACTTTGCCTTTACTCTCCTCGCGGTATATAGGCAGATCGGTCTGGGGTCTGGGAGTAAAGTGTTGTGATACTCACTTTTCCAGACCCCCCGGAACAACTTAGGAAATGTGTTCCTGAATTATGGCTCCACTGCCATCCTAAGTGACCTCACGTGGGCGGCACGGTAGCACAGTGGTTAGCACAGTTGCTTCACAGCTCCAGGGTCCCGGGTTCGATTCCCGGCTTGGGTCACTGTCTGTGCGGAATCTGCATGTTCTCCCCGTGTGTGCGTGGGTTTCCTCCGGGTGCTCCGGGTTCCTCCCACATTCCAAAGATGTGTGGGATAGGTGGATTGGCCGTGGTAAATTGCCCTTAGTGTCCAAAAAAATGTTAAGTGGGGGTTACTGGGTTACGGGGATAGGGTAGATACGTGGGCTTCAGTAGGGTGTGTCATGATATCCAGATCAGCATATCATGGTGCAATCACACACACACTGATGGACAGGTAGTTGGACCAACCAGCACACACACAACATCGCAGCCAATCAGTAGTAAGAGCACATGCACTATAAAAGGGGGAACACGAGAGTTCCCGCTCATTCTGGTAGGAGCTCGGGACACAGAGCTTGCACCGTGACACTCAGACATAGACCATGTGCTGAGTGCCTCACCAACATTAGTGATAGGGCTAGGTCCATAGGTTAGCTGGTAGCGAATGTACCCTAGTCTATAGTTAGTTGCATCTGTTAGTTAACACGATAAAATCAAGTTGTACCATCTTCAGCCGTGTTGGCTCATTTGTGTATCAGGACACCCAACACGACAGGGTGCTCTTTGTAAGGGTTGGTGCAGACTCGATGGGCCGAATGGCCTCCTTCTGCACTGTAAATTCTATGATTCTATGATTGACCCTTTGTAGAAGTTCGAATCCTGAACACATGCCCTGCTGGGCAGAAATATTTTCTGATTCTGTAATTATGGTGGATAAGTGTGAGGTCATCCATTTTTGTTCAATGAAAAGGCAATTTATTAACCTTCAGGGTGCGGCGTGCAGAGGGATCTGGACGTCCTGGTGCTTGTGTCACAGAAAGCTAGCATGCAGGTACAGCTGGCAATAAAGAAAGCAAATGGAATGTTGGCATTGATAGCAAATGGAATAGAGTATCATAGAATCACAGAATTATAGAATCCCTACAGTGCGGAAGGAGGCCATTCGGCCCATTGAGTCTGCACCGACCCCCTGAAAGAGCACACTGACAGAAGCCCAATTCCCCACAGTATCCCTGTAACCTCGCCAAGGGACAATTTAGCATATCCAATCCGCCTAACTTGCACATGTTTGGACTGTGGGAGGAAAACGGATCACCCGGAGGAGACCCACGCAGACACGGGAAGAACGTGTAAACTCCACACAGACAGTCGGCCAAGGTTGGAATCAAACCCGGGTCCCTGGCGCTGTGAGGCAGCAGTGCTAACCACTGGGCCACCGTGCCGCCCCGTATAAATGTAAAGAAGTGTTGTTGCAGCTGTACACTGCATTGGTGAGACTGGACCTAATGCTAAAAGGTGTGGATAAAGTAGACGTGGAGCGGATGCTTTCTCTTGTGGGACATTCGAGAACGAGAGGCCATAGTCTCGGGATAAGGGGTAGTAAATATAAAACAGACATGAGGAGAAACTACTTCTCCCAAAGGGTTGTGAATCTGGAATTCGCTACCCCAGAGTGTGGTGGATGCTGGGACAGTGAGTAAGTTTAAGGAGGGGTTAGACAGATTTTTAATTGGTAATGGGTTGAAGGGTTATGGAGGACGGACAGGACGGTGGAGTTGAGGCCAGGGTGAGATCAGCCATAATTGTATTGAACGGTGGAGCAGCCTTGAGAGGCTGAATTGCCGCCTCCTGTTCCTAGTTCTTATGTTCTAAGAAGTAACTATTCTGTCTAATTCCAGCTCTTTGCCTGTAGTTCTGGAGGTAACAGCACCTCAAGCACAAATCTGGTGTTTTGTTAATAAGGGACAAAGGTGTTTAAAAGTGTGGGGGTTTGGTCACTTCCAACTGGGCTTCTATTGCACTTGGAGGGCATGAAGAGGAAATAAGCCAGCAGAGGTATGCTTTGTCCAGCATGAATCTAACTATAGGTTTTAACCTTCCAAGCACAGAAACATTAAACTAAACCCACCTAAAACTATATCTTAGGTCTAATGTTTACCAATACAAAACTACCTTTGTTTTTCTAGCACTTTGCGAATAGTAATCCAATTCCCTTTTCAATACCTCGATCCACCCTGCCTCCACAGCTCTCTCGACGTTCGTTCCAGACTCCAACCACCCCCGGGTGAAAACATTCCCTCACTTCACGTTTACTCCTTTTGCCAATTATTCTGAATCTGTACCCTCTAGTTTTTGATGCTCCCTCTCTCTCTCGGGAGCAATTTCTCTGTCCACACCCCTCAGGATCTTAAATATCTCTATCAAGTCCCCTCTCGGCCTTCTTTACTCCAATGAAAACACCCCCAGCTCTCCAATCTACCAACGTAGCGAGAGTTCTTTATCCATGGAACCATTCTTCTGAATCTCCGATACAGTCTCTTCAATTTCTTCACATCTTTTATCAAGTATGGATCCAAGAACTGGGCACAATCTCCAGTGAGGCCTAACTAGTTTCTTGCACAAGTTCAACATGACCTCCTTACCCGTGTACTCAATGCCCCTTTTAATAAAACCTAAGATACTATAAGCTTTATTAACTGTCATCCTTATAGACTTATATACATATACGCCAAGGACCCTCTGTTGCATCGCTTTTAGAGTTTCTCCTTTTATTTTAAACTGTTTCTGGACAATATTCAGGTCTGAGCTGATAAGTAAGTAGCAAGTAGCTTTCATGCCACACAAGTGCCAGTATTACGATTCCAGGCCAGACCCCAACAGTGGCTAGAATACTGGGCTGAAACCCCTATATTTTAGTTTATTTTAAGACTGCGGAAAGAATGATTCTCTCCAGGAGTGATTGCATGAAAAATAGTGCTTTGGTATTCATAAAACAAAATCTTTATTATAAATGCGATATTAAACTTTTAACTTCACACCTGGAAAAGAACAGCTTACCCCTTAACACAACTATACAATTTCCCATTAAACAGCGAGAGAAGAAACATACAGCTCTTAACCCACCTTACAATTAACAGGGCATAGAGTAATACTTGCGGGACCCAACAGAGTCCGGCTCTTGTTGGAACCCCTGGAACCTGGCTGAATATCTTCAAATAACTGGGTTGTTTCAACCTCTTCCTTGTCTTCAGACATGACTTCTCTGCTTTTAAAATATTATTACTCTTTTTTTCCCCCTATCCTACAGGGGAAAAAAACTGCCTTTATCTGGGGGCTAAAACACACAAGGATTGCCAGATCAGAATTCACTTCCAAAAGTCTTTTCTCCAAAACTGCCTCTCTCCACAGCTTCTCAAAGTGTCCCTCTGCCTTTCTGGGCTGCACCCATCAATGACCTCATCTCCCTCGAGCATAAAAACAAATGATCTCTGCAGAATGCAAAAGCACATTAACCCCCCAGGAACCTCCCAGTCAAACCAGTCCATTAGCTTAGACTGAAAAACCTATTTCTTCATCAATTTCATTTGCTATTCCCCAGAAGCAAACTAAAATCCTTTTAAAAACCATGATCTCTGAAGAACCGAATTATTTTTAAACATATTCTAACCCCAGGTTCTTAACCCGCTACATTAATAATTAAATGTTCCTAATAATGATTATCCCCAATGAGAGAGAACCCCTTCACATTCAATGACATTGCCATCACTGAATTCCCAATTATCACCATCCCAGGGAGCTCCATTGACCAGAAGCTAAACTGGACCAATTATATAAATACTATAGCTGTAGGGCAGTTCAGAAGCTGGGACTTCTGTGAAGAACTCACCCCTTGACTCCCCAAAGCTTGTCCACCATCTGCAAGGCACGGTAGCACATTGGTTAGCACTGTTGCTTCACAGCGTCAGGGTCCCAGGTTCGATTCCCGGCTTGGGTCAATGACTGTGTAGAGCCTGTATGTTCTCCCCGTGTCTGCGTGGGTTTCCTCCGGGTGCTCCGGTTTCCTACCACAAGCCCAGAATTGGGCATTCTGAATTCTCCCTCAGTGTACCCGAACAGGCGCCGGAGTGTGGCGACTAGGGGATTTTCACAGTACCTCATTGTGGTGACACTAATAAAGATTGTATTATTATTATTCTTACAAGGCACAAACCAGGAGTGTGAGGGAATACTTCTCACTTGCCAGGAAGTAATTAGGAAAGCTAATGGAATGTTGTTTACTGCGAGGGGAATTGAATATAAAAGTAAGGAGGTTATGCTTCAGTTGTACAGGTCATTGGTGAAGCCACATCTGGAATATTGTTTCAGTATCGATCTCTTTATTTAAGGAAGAATATAAATGTCTTCGAAACAGTTCAGAGAATATTTACCAGTCCAATATCAGGAATGAGCTGTTTGTCTTATGAGGAAAGGTTGGTGAGGTTGGGTTTATATCCACTGGAGTTTAGAACAGTAAGAGTCGACTTGACAGAAGCCATTAAAATCCTGAGGGTATATTGCTATGTATTGACGGGCCGGATGTGGAGCGGATGTTTCCTCCAGTTGGGGAATCTGGAACTAGGAGTCACTGTTTAAAAATAAAGGGTCGCTCATTTAAAATGGAGATGAGGAGAATTTCTTTCTCTCAAAGGGTGGTGTGTCTCTGGAACTTTCTTCCTGAAAAGGCAGATGAAGCAGGACCTTTAAATATTTTAAAGGCAGAACCAGATAGATTCTTGATTAACAAGTGGGAGTGAAAGGTTATTGGGGGTCAGCAGAAATGTGGGGTTGCGGTGACAATCAGGTTAACCATGATCTTATTGAATGGGGGAGCAGGCTCGAGGGGCCGAGTGGCCTTCTCCTGCTCCTAATTCACTCGCCTGGATGAGTGCAGCTCCGACAACACTCAAGGGGCTGGACAAAGCAGTCAAGCGGACTGGCACCTCATTCACCAGCTTCAACATCCACCCCCTCCATCACCGACGCACAGTGGCAGCCCGTGTGTAACACCTACAAGATGCACTGCAGCATTTTGCCAAGGTTCCTTCAATCGCACCTTCCAAACCCACAACCTCTACCATCGAAGGCACAATTAGGGAGCGGCAATAAATACTGGCCAAGCCAGCGAAACCCACATCTGATGAACCAATTTTAATAAACATATGGAAGTGTACAGACCAGTTGTTTCTGTGCCCTTACTTGGAAGTCCAGAGCTCCTCGACACTACAAACTATTGGTGCAGAGCTCCCATCAATGTCCTTCAATGTGTTGGAAGGGCTGTGGGAGTGGTGTAGACATTGTGGTTGTAGACACGGTGGGTGGTGTGTTACCAAGGTATGTCTTATTTTAATATAGCTTCTTCACAAAACCGAGCTGCTCCTAGCTCATGTGTTCCCAATATGTGCCTCATGTTAAAACTGCAGCATTTAGCACTCGCACCATGGCCTCTGTTGTTGCTCTGCAGTTGTATTGTCGTCGGGCTCAATGAGCTTTTTCTAACTCTCTCAGCGACTTGGAGTTCAGATCTAGTTTTCCCCAAAATGGTTTATTTACACTATTTACATCCAAGACTTCATAATTAGGCTGTTACTCTCTGGACACATTGCTCTCTTGGAGCCTCTTGTTCATCTGATCCTCATGACATACTTAAATTATTTAATTGTACCTGTCCTGGGCGTGTTTGATGGGGACAGTGTAGAGGGAGCTTTACTCTGTATCTAACCACGTGATGTACCTGTCCTGGGAGTGTTTGATGGGGACAGTGTAGAGGGAGCTGTACTCTGTATCTAACCCCGTGCTGTATCTGTCCTGGGAGTGTTCGATGGGGACAGTGCAGAGGGAGCTTTACTCTGTATCTAGCCCCGTGCTGTACCTGTCCTGGGGGTGTTTGATGGTGACAGTGTAGAGGAAGCTTTACTCTGTATCTAACCCCGTGCTGTACCTGTCCTGGGGGTGTTTGATGGTGACAGTGTAGAGGGAGCTGTACTCTGTATCTAACCCCGTGCTGTACCTGCCCTGGGAGTGTTCGATGGGGACAGTGTAGAGGCAGCTTTACTCTGTATCTAACCCCGTGCTGTATCTGTCCTGGGAGTGTTCGATGGGGACAGTGCAGAGGGAGCTTTACTCTGTATCTAGCCCCGTGCTGTACCTGTCCTGGGGGTGTTTGATGGTGACAGTGTAGAGGAAGCTTTACTCTGTATCTAACCCCGTGCTGTACCTGTCCTCGGAGGGTTTGATGGGGACAGTGTAGAGGGAGCTTCACTCTGTATCTAACCCCGTGCTGTACCTGTCCAGGGAGTGTTTGATGGGGACTGTGTAGAGGGAGCTTTACTCTGTATCTAACCCCGTGCTGTACCTGTCCTGGGAGTGTTTGATGGGGACAGTGTAGAGGGAGCTTTACTCTGTATCTTACCCCGTGCTTTACCTGTCCTGGGAGTGTTTGATGGGGACACTGTAGACGGAGCTTTACTCTGTATTGTAGAGGGTGCCATCTCCGCTACTCCACTACTGGGCCGATATCTGGGGTTTGAATATCTGTGTGTGTCTCTCTCCAGCTGGCACTGAAACTTCAGAGGCCAGGGGATGTCGCACTGGGACACTTCCACTGAAGAGAGCACTGATTCAAGCCTGCCGTTTATTCCTAACCGACAGCCTGAGACTTATATCACACAGATCTCCAGACCCCTACCAATACCCAGGTGATTCTCTCTCTTGCCGGTGGTACAACCCCCACCCGGTTCCTACTCCACTAGAGTAGCTTTCCCAAGAGAGAGAATAGGACACTGCTGTTTATTTCCTAACCAGCAGTCTGTCCTGAGTGAATCGCTCAAGATGACCCTCGATTCTTGAACCCGGAATTAAGGTGAGCAGTATTTTTAACAATGACTTGGTCAGAGATCGCTGGTGAAGGATTGAAGAATTTAAACGACTCCAATTAGCATCAGATCAAGATTTATTGTAAAACCCAGGTCAAAATCATCAACAGAAGAAACACAGTAAAATCTTATGCTCTAATACAACTAAGTCTATTCAAAAGGTAATATAGCGGACACAACGAAAATTCTTACGGTTACACAGGTTTTAGCAAAATCACAAGGCACAAAACAAGTTCCCTTCCCCAAAGCCTCAACCACTATTAAAATCAAGGGAGTTTCGCAAGCTGCTGCGGGTTACTTACGGTCACAGGCTGCAGAGGTCAAGTCAGGGGTGCAGAGGTCGAGCCAGGAACGAAGAGACCCCCAATTGAAAACACAGCCCCTTTTATATTGCTTTACCTGGCTTTGTTCTGTGATCGGCCAGCCCCTTTTGCATTGAAAAGGTAAGTTTTAAAGTTCCCGCTGGTCCCGCCCCCTTTGAGCCGGTCAGAGCTGTCGAGATGGGAGTACCTCCCCTAGGTCCGCCTCCAGTCTGTTTTTTGAGATAACGAGGTTGAGCTCCCTTGAAGATTTTCAAAGACTTCCATCTGCTCCGGAGATGCTGCTATGTTGATGGGGTGTTGATTGGATTCTGCTCTGGTGGAGGCCAGGTCATTTACATTTGCATGGGGCTATGACCATCCCATTGTCCTGCTTGCATGCAAGCCTCCTGTGTATTCCCGTGCCCCTTTGTCTGTGTCTTGATGTTATCTTGTTGTCTGGCTCCTTCTTCCTTGTAGCTCCTAGGGGGGTGTTTGTAAATATTTATGTGCTTATGTCCCCACTCAGCTCAGCGGGCCAAGCCTGCTGGGAAAACTGGTTCTGTTCCCTTGGCTGGAAAGTCAGTTTACAGTCTCTGAGTTTCTCCAAAAGGGCCGAATTGCCCGAAAACCTTACAGATGCCCCTTCGATACGTCCCTACCTGCTTGGACCGTATCGACACAGGTGAAGGGCAATTATTTCCTTTTGTGTGGACCGTAGGTCCCCCCCCCAACAACATGCGAAACTACAAGTCCCAAGACAGTTCCCTTAATCTAGGCTACCCCTGATTTCAATGAAAGGGAAAGACAAGACCATACTTAATTCAAGCAGACAGTAACATATACACATTGCACCGGAACCCCAAACGTAAGGGTCCCTGTACATATATCCCACTCAAGTACACATTTCACCGGAACCCCAAACGTAAGGGTCCCTGTACATATATCCCAGTCAAGTAACTGGGACCCGCGAATCCATACAACTATTTACAATTGCATCTGTTTATTTCATCAAGGATCCTCCTTTCTTGGCTGCACTTCGCTTCTTCCCGTTGAGGGCTCTTCATTTATCCTCCATCGTCGATACCTGCAGCTGAAAGGTTTAGTCCAACTGAGGCGGCAGCATAATGTACCCCCTGTACAACATTTCCTTTGTGGGGGCAAACACTAAACCATTCTCAGGCTCCCCCCTGGTGGTGATCGGACAGTTGTGAGGGTCGATCGGTTGGGCTGTGGGCAGGGGTCGCTTTACCTGAACCAGCAGTTCGGTAGCTTCTACAGTCATCCCTTCCCTGGGCGTTACACATCCCTCCCCACTGCGGTCAATTTATCCCGTTCCCTGGGTTCTGCCACCACCTTACAAAAGTGATTAATGCCCCTTGTGGACATGCCTTGGTAGATCCCCATGAACACAAATAAATGCCCTGGTCAGAAGCCCACCCCTTATCCCCGCAAACGGTGATCCTACCCGGTGACCCCGTGATGGTCCGTTAGGTGTTGTCCAGTCCGTTCCCAGTCCGAGGACCGATCCCTCATGTCCAGCCTCAGCTTCCTGGGCCACCACCGTCTCCCCAAAGGAACGTCCCCCTCACAGGTTGAACATACCCGCCTGCCCTCAGTCACCCTAACCCGGTCAGTCGAAGGACTCTTCTGTCTCGCCTCTGCGGAGTTCTCCCGGTCCCACCATCGCCAAGATCAGCAAACTCCACATCGTCGGGTGCCCCATCTGTAAAACCAAAACACATTCTTGCCTCTACAGCCCTACCTACCTTGAAGTGCATGGGTGCTATCCGGTGGCGGCAGCAGCTCCTGCTTTGAAGTTGCCGCAGCCTGTCTGGGGTTCTGTGTTTACAGCCCGGCTCCCCAGGGTCCTAGTGCCTGCCGCTATCCGGTGGCAGCAGCAGCTCCTGCTTTGAAGTTGCCGCAGCCTGTCTGGGGTTCTGTGTTTTACAGCCCGGCTGCACCAGGGTCCTAGTGCCTGGTGCTTCATCATTTTACCCTTGCACCAGGCGCTTCTGTGTTCCCACGATCCTAAATACTTCACACACAACTACACACTAATTAGAACTAGCAGGGGGAAAGAAAAAGGAATATGATATATACAATGCCACCCGTCTCCGGGTGGCCAAATTAAAACTGTGCCCCGCTAAACTGGGGCAGTCCACCTGTTTGGTCCAACGGCTCGGGCCAGACCGTCCCCTCCCGGGGGTTCGGGCTGCCCCTTGCCTCTCCTTTCCCAACAGGGTTCGGTGATCCCTCATCGCTCCCTTCTACTCGGGTCCCCTTACTGCGGGACCGGGTGACAGGGAGATGGGATGGGGACCATCTTACCGGGGGCTTGGAGACCCGATTGCTCCTTCGTCCCCTGACTGGTTCCCAAACCCAAGGTGATACCTCCACTTCCTCCGCCTCCTTAGCCTCTATACTAAGGCAGGCCACCTGACCCACAGGGAAGGGCTTGGGAATCATCACTGTCCCTGGGCTGGGTGCTTGCAGCACTGTCGGTCTCTTTGGGACTGCCCCTTGGGGACAGTACCTTGTCACCGGTTGTGTGGTCGTGGGGTCAGGGACCTCCCCCACCGTCGTCAATTCTGCAGGCGGCTTCTCCACTATCACCCCCAGCCCCCCCCCCAACTTGCTTTTACCGGCCCTGGTGGGGTCGAAAAGTTTGCACTGATTCACGTGGAACCATTTAACCTTCCGGGGGAGCTGTACTGCGTAAACCATGGGGCTGGCCTTGTCCACTATACTGTACGGTCCCGCGTACAGTGGCTCAAAGGCTCCTACCCGTGCAAAATTCCGGACCATTACTTGGTCCCCTATGGCCCATTCCTGGGTAGTGTGGGGCTCGAGTAGCAGCTTGTTCCTCCGGTGCTGGGTCCCCATATTAAACGCTGCCTGCCAGTTAATTTCCTTTAGCTGCTCCATCAGCTTCTTAGCAAACTTGTCTCGATTTACCTCCCTAAGCTGCCCCTCCGTCAGGGAAGGTACCCTGACATGGATCGGGGTTCTCATGACTCTCCCTGTCATGAGCTCGTGCGGGGAGTACCCTGTGCTTCTGGACTGGCTTGCCCGGATCCCCATTAAAACTAAGGGTAAGATTTCTACCCACCGGTTGGGCGAGCTGCCTGTTTCTTTCCTGATCCTTTCCTTTATGGTCCTGTTTAACCTTTCCACAGGACCTGAGGATTGAGGGTTATAAGCCACATGCCATTTGGCCTTAATCCCCAGGACTTTCAGGGTCGCTTGCATCACTTGTCCCGTGAAGTGACTCCCCTGATCTGACTCCACAAACTGTGGGAGTCCCCACCTCGAGAATACCTCCCTGACCAGTATCCTGGCTGTGCCTGCTGCGGTGGCTGTTCGGCAGGGGAAGGCTTCCACCCACTTGGTGAAAATATCCACCAACACCAGACAGTACTTGTAACCCCCCGTCGCTGGGGGAAGGGGTCCAATATAGTCGATCTGTATCGACTGCCAGGGCCCCTCCACCCTGCGGATGTGCCCCAACGAGACCTTTCTCTTCTTGGGGTCCGGGTTATTGGTAGCACACACCAGGCAGCTCGCACAAAAATCGCGAGCATCCTCCCGGAGGCTCGGCCACCACCCCACCCTCTCCACCCGTTGCCAGGTGGTCTCAGGGCCGGGATGTCCCGCTCCGGGGCTTTCATGGGCCATTTCGATAAATTCCCTATGATGCTGGGAAGGCACTATCCACTGGTCCCCCCTGAAGAGCATGCCCTCCTTCAGTGTGATGTCCTTTCCCCCATAGGGCCCCTCTATCCTTTCCTGTCTGCCCATGGCCGTTATGACTTTCTTCAGCTCGGGGTCCTGTCCCTGGGCAGTGGCCAGATCTGGGGCCAAACTCGTCCCATCCCCCCTCTGGGGCTGTCTTGTAACGGCCGCTACTTGTCCCTCTTCGTACGGGTCCCACGCTATCCCATTCTTAGCCCCCTCTCGAGCCAGGCCGTCTGCTTTCTGGTTCCCCTCGCCCCGTGGCTCTGTTTTGGAGTGAGCTTTCACCTTGAGGATATACCTGTCCTCTCCCTGCCCAACTGCCGCCACGATTTTCTCGAGGAGGGGTTTTGTGGCCAGTGGTTTTCCATCCGAGGAGGTGTATCCTCGTCGGGACCAGATAGCCAGGTACTCCGTGCAGGAGTTGCATGTAAACATGCTATCTGAGCAGATGGTATACGGCGTGGGAAAACGGTCGGGGTGGGTCACCACATACATCACTGCAGCCAGCTCTGCCTGCTGGGCGCTGAGTGTATGGGGGAGTTTAAGGGCCAGGGCTATGTCAGCATCGGGGTCCCAGATCCCGCAGCCCGTGAGCCTGACGCCCTCCGCTACCGTACTGGACCCATCCACATAGATCTCCCTCCCTGTGGGGTGCAGCCCTGCCCGGAGTCCGAACCCTACCTCCCATACCCCTTCTACGGAACAGTGGTGTGGCTCCCCGGGGTATATTAGGTTGGCTGCGAGCTGTGGCTCATTCAGCCCTTTTACCTGAAGGGCCATTTGAGACAGCAGGAGGGTCCACCTGGTGATTCTGGCGCTGCTGACCGTACCGTCCTTAATCCGGCCGTCCAGCAGCATTTGGGTCGGGGTGTGATGTGTCAGGAGAGTGATGGGGCCCATCCTAACAAATACCTGCATCCGCTTTACTGCCCAGTGGGTGGCCAGCAGATGCCTCTCACAGTTGGAGTATGCCCGCTCCACGTCTGTGAGGACCCGAGAGGAGTACACCACCGGCCTCAATTTGCCATGTCGGGTCTGGAGGAGCACAGCACTCAGGCCATCGCTGCCTGCGGCCACCTCCAGGAAAAACTCCTCCCGGGGGTTAATGGCTCCCAGGGCTGGGGCTTTCTGCAAGTCCTGCTTGAGTTGGACGAACGCCGTCTCACATTTGCTGTCCCAGTCCCACTCCACCCCCTTGTGCAGCAGCCTAAGCAGAGGCGCTGCTGTGGTGGCATAGTCCTCAATGAAATCCCTGCAGTAGCCGGTGATTCCTAAAAAGGACCGTATCCCCTTTACATCTACGGGGACTGGGAGTTCCTGCACTGTTTGTCTCCTGGCGGTGTCAATCCCTCTCTCCCCAGCTCTCAGGGTTAACCCCAGGAACTTCACCTCTCCTAGCCCGATCTGTGCCTTTTTAGGGTTAACTTTCAGCCCTCCTTTGTGTAACATCCCCAACAGCTCGTCCACTAGGGGCCCATGCTCCTCCCTAGTACTGGTGAACAACAGGATGTCGTCCACATACTGCACCAGCTTGTGTGGCTCACTGAAGCCCTTTAAGCATTCTGCCATACATTGATGGAAAATGCTCGGGCTGTTGTGGAATCCCTGCGGGAGACAGGTCCAGGTGTATTGTTGCCCCTTAAAAGTAAATGCAAACTTGTATTGGTCTTCCCTTCTGACCGGGACTGACCAAAATCCATTTGAAATATCCAGCACCGTAAAAATTGAGGCGGATGCTGGAATTTCTCCTAGCAAGTCTGCCACGGCCGCCACCGTTGGGGCGCAGGCTGGAATGTGTTTATTCAGGACTCTGTAGTCCACGGTGGCCCTCCAGGAGTTGTCCGGCTTCCTCACCGGCCAGAGCGGGGAGTTTACATGGGTGGCAATTGTCCTCAACACTCCTTGCCGCACCAGTGAGTTTAGGGCCACCTCCAAGTCTGCCTCTGCTTCCCGGGGGAAGCGGTACTGTTTCTGGGGCTGGGACATGGGGTCCCCATCTACCCTGACCTCTGTCCCAGTTACTCTCCCACAATCATGCTTGTGGGTGGCAAAAGCAGCCAGATTCTTGCGGACATACTCCCTGAATTCTTCCGGGGTATTCCTCTCCAGGGCTTCTAGATCGTACCCTTCCTTTGGCTGTACCACGCACAAAGCCCCCTTCTCCTGGGCTCTGTCTATTACCCTCAACTCCCTTTCAGCCCCTTCCGTTGCTGCACCCCACAGGCAGTGATTTCTTAGGTCCACCAGGATCTGATGAGCCACTATGAAGTCAGCTCCTAGGATCCCTTTCCCCTCCTGTTCCCATCTCATCAGGACGCATTTCCAGTGCGCCTGGAGTGCCCCTAACCTGATAGACAGGGGAACAGAGAAAAAACCCACTTTTTCGTTCCCGGTAAAGCCAATGAGACTATAGGGTACCCCGCTAGACAGAGGGGATGCTCGGGGATTGTCCGTGTGGACTATAGTACTGGAAGCACCTGTGTCCAGTAGGTAACTCCCGACCGTATCCTGGACCTCCATTTTGACCCAGGGTCTCCCGCACGGGCCATACTCCAGTGGGCATAGAAAGGTGGGCTGCTGAGGGGCTAGTCATTCGGAGGCTTCCCTGGGTGCGGGGGCGGGCTGACCCTGGCCCGTTGCCATGGCCACCTGTCCTGAGCCTTGCAAAAAGGCTAAAAGTTTCTTTACCTCGAAGGTTTCCGGAGCAGCTGCTCCTGCCACCGGGGTCTGACTCTCTACTGCGGGAGCCCTCTCCTGCTTGCTGGGGTTTTTACATTCCCTCTTGAAATGCCCGGCTTTCCCACACCCGTAGCATACCGGTTTCTTGTCGGAGGTTCGAGTGCCCTCATGCTTCCACTCTCTCTTAGGGGCTGCTGGCACGATTTCGTGCACTTTACCCTTAAGGGGCTTGTCCTCACCCCTCTCCCCATTGCGATAGGCGAGGGTAAGTTTCCTGAGGACCTCTTCCTCGTTAAGGGCCGGGGTCTGCGGGTCGAACCAGTGTTCGGCTTTTGCCCTAACGTTGGGGAGGCAATTGGCAACTAGGGTCTTCAGCCAGTGGGCGGTTCTTTCCCCTAAATTCCGTCTATCCGCTTGAACCCCGCATGCCTCCATATAGACAATCCACAGCCTGTCTGCGAACATGGTGGGAGATTCCCCTGGTTGCTGCTTGGTTTCCCCCACTCTCATGAAAGGGCTCCCCAGATTCAAGCCCATCGCCTCCAGAACAGCAGTCTGTGCGGCCGCCCATGTGTCAGGTCTTCCCCCATTCCCAGAGGTCACTGTCCTGCATAGCTGTGCATCTAGGGTCATCAGGAGCATCTTTATTTGCTCCCCTTCGTCGCAGTCATTGATGTTGGCAGCCTGTTCCACCTCCATAAAATGCAGCGACGGATCCCCCTTTGGAGTTAGTCTGGGAACGTGGGCCACCATCCCCCTGAGCGCGGATGCCCCATGAGGAACGATAATGTCGCCCTCAACCGGTCCCCTGTTTGCCATCCCCGCCGGGGGACCATACCTTCTTTGCCTGACAGGGCACATCTGCCCTACCTGGGGTTCCTGCTCCTCCTCCCCACTGTCCAGCTCTCCTGCCTCGTTGGGTAGCCCCCCTGTCCCCGGGCTAGCTACCCATATAGGAGACGCCGCTATCTGGGGATACACTGCCGACCCCCCTTGGACTTGCCCCTGAACGTGCAGCCCGATCCCCCCCTGCCGACCCGGACATGATCCCGGTGCCTCAGGAGGCGGTCTATTCCCCTTGGCCTTTGGGGAATCATCCGCTGCGAGGAGCACCTTGCCCCTAGGGAACCCCCCTGGACCTACCAGGTGTATCTGTCCCCTGAACCTGGACAAGGCCTCCTCCAACTCCGTTATTCGTGCCTGGCACGGCCCATGGGCACAGTCCCCTATTTCCTCGCGAGCCACTCGGTATGCTGCCTGGATGTCCCGGAACTTCCCCTCCAGCTTCCTACACTGCTCTGTACTCCGAGCATAGAGTTCCTGGAGCCTCCGTTCCTTTTCTTTACCCTCCACTATCTGGCAGTGGAGATAGTCCTTCTCACACCGGTTAGACTCGCTTTCCTGTTTCATTTCTGTCATTTCTTCCCGCAGTCGTTCCGCTGCGCTAGCGCTGTCCCCTGCGCTGGCCCTCACTTCTCTCAACTCCTGCTCTAACTCTTCGACCCTATCCTCTGTCTTGACTACCTGCTCGGACAGGCAAACCAGCCAAACTGCCTTCTCCAAGTGCCTTTTGTGCGCCTTGCTTTCTGTCCATGCAGCCGCTGCCATTACCGGTTGCTCCGCATTGATCAATTCTGAAACCCAAGGTTTGGTGAGGTTGACCTTTTGCCACAAATACGAGGATATTCTCTCCTCCATTTTGCTTCGTTCCCTCACCCCCTCTGCCAAGTCACATACTCCAAACCACCGGGGTCCTGCCGCGGTCGCCATTGTAGAGGGTGCCATCTCCGCTACTCCACTACTGGGCCGATATCTGGGGTTTGAATATCTGTGTGTGTCTCTCTCCAGCTGGCACTGAAACTTCAGAGGCCAGGGGATGTCGCACTGGGACACTTCCACTGAAGAGAGCACTGATTCAAGCCTGCCGTTTATTCCTAACCGACAGCCTGAGACTTATATCACACAGATCTCCAGACCCCTACCAATACCCAGGTGATTCTCTCTCTTGCCGGTGGTACAACCCCCACCCGGTTCCTACTCCACTAGAGTAGCTTTCCCAAGAGAGAGAATAGGACACTGCTGTTTATTTCCTAACCAGCAGTCTGTCCTGAGTGAATCGCTCAAGATGACCCTCGATTCTTGAACCCGGAATTAAGGTGAGCAGTATTTTTAACAATGACTTGGTCAGAGATCGCTGGTGAAGGATTGAAGAATTTAAACGACTCCAATTAGCATCAGATCAAGATTTATTGTAAAACCCAGGTCAAAATCATCAACAGAAGAAACACAGTAAAATCTTATGCTCTAATACAACTAAGTCTATTCAAAAGGTAATATAGCGGACACAACGAAAATTCTTACGGTTACACAGGTTTTAGCAAAATCACAAGGCACAAAACAAGTTCCCTTCCCCAAAGCCTCAACCACTATTAAAATCAAGGGAGTTTCGCAAGCTGCTGCGGGTTACTTACGGTCACAGGCTGCAGAGGTCAAGTCAGGGGTGCAGAGGTCGAGCCAGGAACGAAGAGACCCCCAATTGAAAACACAGCCCCTTTTATATTGCTTTACCTGGCTTTGTTCTGTGATCGGCCAGCCCCTTTTGCATTGAAAAGGTAAGTTTTAAAGTTCCCGCTGGTCCCGCCCCCTTTGAGCCGGTCAGAGCTGTCGAGATGGGAGTACCTCCCCTAGGTCCGCCTCCAGTCTGTTTTTTGAGATAACGAGGTTGAGCTCCCTTGAAGATTTTCAAAGACTTCCATCTGCTCCGGAGATGCTGCTATGTTGATGGGGTGTTGATTGGATTCTGCTCTGGTGGAGGCCAGGTCATTTACATTTGCATGGGGCTATGACCATCCCATTGTCCTGCTTGCATGCAAGCCTCCTGTGTATTCCCGTGCCCCTTTGTCTGTGTCTTGATGTTATCTTGTTGTCTGGCTCCTTCTTCCTTGTAGCTCCTAGGGGGGTGTTTGTAAATATTTATGTGCTTATGTCCCCACTCAGCTCAGCGGGCCAAGCCTGCTGGGAAAACTGGTTCTGTTCCCTTGGCTGGAAAGTCAGTTTACAGTCTCTGAGTTTCTCCAAAAGGGCCGAATTGCCCGAAAACCTTACAGTATCTAACCCCTGTTGTACCTGTCCTGGGAGTGTTTGATGGGGACAGTGTAGAGGGAGTTTTACTCTGTATCTAACCCCGTGCTGTAACTGCCCTGGGAGTGTTTGATGGGGACAGTGTATAGGGAGCTTTACTCTGTATCTACCTCCTTGCTGTACCTATCCTAGGAGTGTTTGATGGGGACAGTGTAGAGGGAGCTTTACTCTGTATCTAACCCCGTGCTCTACCTGCCCTGGGAGTGTTTGATGGGGACAGTGTACAGGGAGCTTTACTCTGTATCTACCTCCTTGCTGTACCGATCCTGGGAGTGTTTGATGGGGACAGTGTAGAGGGAGCTATACTCTGTATCTAACCCCGTGCTGTACCTGTCCTGGGAGTGTTTGATGGGGACAGTGTAGAGGGAGCTGTACTCTGTATCTAACCCCGTGCTGTACCTGCCCTGGGAGTGTTCGATGGGGACAGTGTAGAGGCAGCTTTACTCTGTATCTAACCCGTGCTTTACCTGTCCTGGGAATGTTTGATGGGGACAGTGTAGAGGGAGCTTTACTCTGTATCTAACCCCATGTTGTACCTGTCCTGGGAGTGTTTAATGGGGACAGTGAAGAGGGAGCTTTACTCTGTATCTAACCCCGTGCTGTACCTGTCCTGGGACTGTTTGATGGGGACAATGTAGAAGGAGCTTTATTCTATATCTAACCCCGTGCTGTACCTGTCCTGGGAGTGTTTGATGGGGACAGTGTAGAGGGAGCTTTACTCTGTATCTAACCCCGTGCTGTACCTTGTTGCGGCTAAATTTAGCCTTAGTTTAATTGCTCTGTTTTATCACCTTTGCTCGAGTCGCCAGGTATCTTTATGATACCGCCACGTGGTTCAAGTCCGAGTAATGATCAATAATCCAATACACCGCTTAGTAAGATTTAAATCAAAGCACATTTATTATACACCGTAATCACTACTCATGCACAAATTCTACGTCTAAGTTACTTCTACGACTAACAGGCCAATACTTGGAACTGGCCCACCAGGTCAGGGAAACGAATGGCCTTTCGTTCGGGTTCTGAGCCTGCGGGATTCGAAGTTGGTACAGATTGGTAGCTAGGAGCGCCTATCTCGTAGCGAGCGTTGAAGTAAGACTTACTGGATATCGGCGGCGGCTGAACCGGTCACTGTCAAGGGTTGGTTCGCGTTGCTGAGTGACCCGGTCAAGAAGAGCGATTTGAACTTGGGGCTCAATTCTTATAGTCCCCAGGGGCTTCCCGCCTTTCGGGGCGGACCCTGTACCTGGTTCCAAGTGATTGGACTTTGTCCCAATCACTTGGTTCGATTTTCTCTAATGCTGGAGTGATTCCTTGATCGATGGGCGGTCTTGAGGTGATCGTTCACCTCCCTTTGTGTAGGCTCTTCTTGGCGCCAAAAAGTCTGGGTTGGCTTTGTGTCTAAAATGTTGCACAGTGTTCCCGGGGATTGCTCATTAGTATTCAGATGGCTGGTGTTTTGTTATGCTGATGGCTACAGGTATCAATCTTGTCTGGCCTTCCCAGAGGTGACTATACAGTCTACCTGTAGCTGCTTGTTTTAGTCCTGTTGGCTGATTTTCCCATCAGCCTTTGCCGTTCGCCATTCTAAATCGGGAGTTAGCCATTTTAACTGGCTACAACCTGTCCTGGGAGTGTTTGATGGGGACAGTGTAGAGGGAGCTTTACTCTGTATCTAACCCCGTGCTGTACCTGCCCTGGGAGTGCTTGATAGGGACAGTGTAGAGGGAGATTTACTCTGTATCTAACCCCGTGCTGTACCTGTCCTGGGAATGTTTGATGGGGACAGTGTAGAGGGAGCTTTACTCTGTATTTAACCACGTGCTGTACCTGTCCTGGGAGTGTTTGATGGGGACAGTGTAGAGGGAGCTTTACTCTGTACCTAACTCCGTGCTGTACCTGTCCTGGGAGTGTTTGATGGGGACAGTGTAGAGGGAGCTTTACTCTGTATCTAACCACGTGCTGTACCTGTCCTGGGAGTGTTTGATGGGGACAGTGTAGAGTGAGCTTTACTCCCTGTAGCGCACAATGACTTGCGCGAGACGAGAAGTGATGAAGTCTATCTAGGCTTTATTAAGCGAGACTTGTCCCCAGCAGCTCAGCAACAGAATGAGGCTGCGGGGAGAAGCTCGAGCTCTTACACTCCGCCTTCAGGGCGGAGCCAGAAGTCGGCAGATCCAACCAGGACCCGGGACCTGTCAGCCAATAGCCTCTCGGCTTCATAGGTACCACATTACCCCTAATACATACCACCACATTCACCCCTTGTTAAAAGGGAACCCGGCGGGGTGGTGGTTCACATGGTGGTAGGGGTTTACAAGGCTGGCCCTGGAACAAATTTTGGACTGTGTTAATACAGCTTTAGCCCTACACCGGGCTATGTACAAGTTTGTGAGAACTATTTACAATACGGGCAAAAAAACTTTTTGTTACAACAACATTCTTGCTTTTTCTTGGTGTCACGCGGATTCCACGAGTCGAGCGGGCGGTCTGGTCTTCCTCGTCGATCGCCTCAGCCCCGGTGGTGGTGCAGGTGCTTGCTCGGGCGTTGTCATCTCCGGGAGCGTTTCGCTGTTTGTTCCTGTTTTACTCCTGGGCGGGCACGGGAGGTGGACCGATCCCCCCTGGGAAGGGGGCGGTCGCGGGGTACGCCGGTGGCAGGGAGGGGGTGATCGGTGTCGGGGGTGTGTGTGTGTTGCCGGCGGGCGCCAGGTCCCGCAGGGAGGCCGTGTCCTGTCGGCCGTCGGGGTACTCCACGTAGGCGTACTGCGGGTTCGCGTGGAGAAGGTGGACCCTCTCGACCAACGGGTCCGATTTGTGCGCCCGCACATGTTTCCGGAGCAAGATGGGTCCTGGGGCTGCCAGCCAGGTCGGCAGCGACGTTCCGGAGGAGGACTTCCTAGGGAAGACAAGGAGGCGCTTGTGCGGTGTTTGGTTAGTGGTGGTACACAGCAGCGACCGGATGGAGTGGAGAGCGTCCGGGAGGACCTCCTGCCACCGGGAAACTGGGAGATCCCTGGACCGTAGGGCCAGTAGGACGGTCTTCCAGACCGTGCCGTTCTCCCTCTCTACCTGCCCGTTCCTCCGGGGGTTGTAGCTGATCGTCCTGCTCGAGGCAATGCCCTTGCTGAGTAGGAACTGACGCAGCTCGTCACTCATGAAGGAGGACCCCCTGTCGCTATGGATGTACGCGGGGAAACCGAACAGTGTAAAGATGGTGCCAAGGGCTTTAATGACTGTGGCCGCGGTCATGTCAGGGCAGGGGATGGCGAAGGGGAAACGGGAGTACTCGTCCACCACGTTCAGGAAGTATGTGTTGCGGCCGGTGGAGGGGAGGGGGCCTTTGAAATCCAAACTGAGGCGTTCAAAGGGGCGGGAAGCCTTGATCAGGTGCGCTCTATCTGGCCTGAAAAAGTGCGGTTTGCACTCTGCGTAGATGTGGCAGTTCCTGGTGACTGTACGGACCTCCTCCACAGAGTAGGGGAGGTTGCGGGACTTTGCGAAATGGTAGAATCGAGTGACCCCCGGGTGGCAGAGGTCCTCGTGGAGGGTTTGGAGGCGGTCTATTTGTGCGTTGGATAGGGCGTAATATGAAAAGAAGCCCAGGCAACGTTTCAGGGCTTTGGAGCAGTGGGGGAGGGGAAATTCCATAAGGGGGCGCATGCATTCGAGGTCGGGGCCTATCACTCCATTGCGCACTACGTATCCCAGGATGGCCAACCAGTTTGTGCTAAAAATGCATTTTTCCTCGTTATATGTGAGGTTCAGGGCGTTAGCGGTCTGGAGGAACTTTAGGAGGTTGGCGTCGTGGTCCTGCCGATCGTGGCCGCAGATGGTTACGTTGTCGAGATACGGGAACGTGGCCTGCAACCCGTGCTGGTCATCCATTCGGTCCATCTCCCGTTGGAAGACCGAGACCCTGTTCGTGACGCCAAATGGGACCCTTAGGAAGTGGTATAGCCGCCCGTCTGCCTCGAAGGCTGTGTACTTGCGGTCACCTGGGCGGGTGGGGAGCTGGTGGTAGGCGGACTTGAGGTCCACGGTGGAAAAGACCTTGTACTGGGCAATCCGATGGACCATGTCGGATATGCGGGGGAGAGGGTACGCACCTAGCTGCGTGCACCTGTTGATGGTCTGACTGTAGTCTACGACCATCCTTGGCTTCTCCCCTGTCTTCACGACTACCACCTGGGCTCTCCAGGGACTAATGCTGGCCTGGATTATGCCTTCCTTCAGCAACCGCTGGACTTCAGACCGGATAAATGTCCGGTCCTGGGCGCTGTACCGTCTGCTCCTAGTGGCGACGGGTTTGCAATCCGGGGTGAGGTTTGCAAACAAGGACGGGGGTTCAACTTTGAGGGTTGCGAGGCCGCAGATAGTGAGTGGGGGTATTGGGCCGCCGAATTGGAGTGTTATGCTCTGAAGGTTACACTGGAAGTCTAATCCCAGTAATGTGGGGGCGCAGAGTTGGGGAAGGACGTAGAGCCTGTAGTTCTTAAACTCCCTCCCTTGCACCGTTAGGTTTGCGATGCAGAACCCTTTGATCTCCACTGAGTGGGATCCTGCAGCTAGGGAAATCTTTTGCGTGCTTGGATGGATGGTCAGAAAACAGCGTCTTACCGTGTCTGGGTGAATAAAACTTTCAGTGCTCCCGGAGTCGATCAGGCATGGCGTCTCGTATCCGTTGACCAGCACTGTTGTTGTCGTCGTCTGGAGCGTCCGGGGCCGTGATTGATCCAGCGTCACCGAAGCCAGTCGTGGTAGTAGTGTCGCGGCGTCTTCTTCGGACCCCGTGGAGCCGTCGATGCTGGGGTCCTTTGTTGTCAACCAAGATGGTGGCGTCCATGAATCGCACGCGGCCGGGGGTGGACAAAATGGCCACCCCCATGGGTCGCACGTGGTCGGGGGTGGACAAAATGGCCACCTCCATGAATTGCACGTGGCTGGGGGGTCACAAGATGGCGGCGCCCATCCTCCCCTCGTGGTGCCCGGGACGCAAAGTGGCGGCGCCCTCGGGTCGCACATGGGGCGCTGGGGGGGTTGGGGGGTGCTTGGAATGTGCTGTCCTCGTTCTTTTCCGGGGATTGCGGCGACCCCCCGGGACAGGCACACTTCTGCGTAATGGCCCTTCTTGCCGCAGCTTTTACAAATAGCTGCGCGGGCCGGGCAGCGCTACCGGGGGTGTTTCGCCTGTCCGCAAAAATAGCAGCGGGCCCCTCCGGGATGGTCTGCTGCTTTAACCGCGCAAGCTTGCGGGGGGGGGTGCCGGGGAGTTGGTCGCGACGGGGGTCCACAGAGCCCAAGGGGCTGCCGCGCGGTCGGGGCCGTAGGCGCGGGCGTTTTGGGAGGCCACATCAAGGGAGGCCGCAAGGGCCCGTGCCTCTGAGAGTCCTAGCGACTCTCTTTCTAAAAGTCTCTGACGAATTTGGGGAGAGTTCATACCTACCACGAATGCATCACGAATTAGCATGTCCGTGTGTTCGATCGCGTTCACCGGCGGGCAGTTGCAGCCTCGTCCCAAAATCAGCAGCGCGCCGTAGAATTCGTCGAGCGATTCTCCGGGAATTTGCCGTCTCGTCGCGAGTTGGTGGCGCGCGTAGACCTGGTTCACGGGCCGAACGTAGATGCCCTTCAGCAACGCGAGCGCCGTCGGGAAATCCTCTGCGTCTTCTATTAGTGAGTAAATTTCTGGGCTTACCCTCGAATGCAGGACCTGCATTTTCTGCTCTTCCGTGATCCGGCCGGGGGCCGTTCGGAGGTAGCCTTTGAAGCATGCTAGCCAGTGTTTGAACACGGCCACCGAGTTCGCTGCATGGGGGCTGATCCGCAGGCACTCCAGGGCGATCCGGAGCTCCGTAGTCTTTTAAGCTCGCTTAATAAATTGTAGCGCACAATGACTTACTCGAGACGAGAAGCGATGAAGTCTATCTAGGCTTTATTAAGCGAGACTTGTCCCCAGCAGCTCAGCAACAGAATGAGGCTGCGGGGGAAGCTCGAGTTCTTATACTCCGCCTTCAGGGCGGAGCCAGGAGTCGGCAGATCCAACCAGGACCCGGGACCTGTCAGCCAATAGCCTCTCGGCTTCACAGGTACCACATTACCCCTAATACATACCACCACACTTTCTATCTATTCCTGTGCTGTACCTGTCCTGGGAGTGTTTGATGGGGACAGTGTAGAGGGAGTTTTACTCTGTATCTTACCCCGTGCTGTACCTGTCCTGGGTGTGTTTGATGGGGACAGTGTAGAGGGAGCTTTATTCTGTATCTAACCCCGTGCTGTACCTGTCCTGGGAGTGTTTGATGGGGACAGTGTAGAGGGAACTTTACTCTGTATCTAACCACGGTGTAGAGGGAGCTTTACTCTGTATCTAACCCTGTGCTCTATCTGTCCTGCGAGTTTTTGATGGGGACAGTGTAGAGGGAGCTTTACTCTGTATCTAACCCCGTGCTGTACCTGTCCTGGGTGTGTTTGATGGGGACAGTGTAGAGGGAGCTTTATTCTGTATCTAACCCCGTGCTGTACCTGTCCTGGGAGTGTTTGATGGGGACAGTGTAGAGGGAACTTTACTCTGTATCTAACCACGGTGTAGAGGGAGCTTTACTCTGTATCTAACCCTGTGCTCTATCTGTCCTGCGAGTTTTTGATGGGGACAGTGTAGAGGGAGCTTTACTCTGTATCTAACCCCGTGCTGTACCTGTCCTGGGAGTGTTTGATGGGGACAGTGTAGAGGGAGCTTTACTCTGTATCTAACCCCGTGCTGTACCTGTCCTGGGAGTGTTTGATGGGGACAGTGTAGAGGGAGCTTTACTCTGTATCTAACCCCGTGCTGTACCTGTCCTGGGAGTGTTTGATGGGGACAGTGTAGAGGGAGCTTTACTCTGTATCTAACCCCGTGCTGTACCTGTCCTGGGAGTGTTTGATGGGGACAGTGTCGAGGGAGCTTTACTCTGTATCTAACCCCGTGCTGTACCTGTCCTGGGAGTGTTTGATGGGGACAGTGTAGAGGGAGCTTTACTCTGTATCTAACCCCGTGCTGTACCTGTCCTGTGAGTGTTTGATGGGGACAGTGTCGAGGGAGCTTTACTCTGTATCTAACCCCGTGCTGTACCTGTCCTGGGAGTGTTTGATGGTGACAGTGTAGAGGGAGCTTTACTCTGTATCTAACCCCGTGCTGTACCTGTCCTGGGAGTGTTTGATGGGGACAGTGTAGAGGGAACTTTACTCTGTATCTAACCCCGTGCTGTACCTGTCCTGGGAGTGTTTGATGGGGACAGTGTAGAGGGAGCTTTACTCTGTATCTAACCCCGTGCTGTACCTGTCCTGTGAGTGTTTGATGGGGACAGTGTCGAGGGAGCTTTACTCTGTATCTAACCCCGTGCTGTACCTGTCCTGGGAGTGTTTGATGGTGACAGTGTAGAGGGAGCTTTACTCTGTATCTAACCCTGTGCTGTACCTGTCCTGGGAGTGTTTGATGGTGACAGTGTAGAGGGAGCTTTACTCTGTATCTAACCCCGTGCTGCACCTGTCCTGGGAGTGTTTGATGGGGACAGTGTAGAGGGAGCTTTACTCTGTATCTAACCCCGTGCTGCACCTGTCCTGGGAGTGTTTGATGGGGACAGTGTAGAGGGAGCTTTACTCTGTATCTAACCCCGTGCTGTACCTGTCCTGGGAGTGTTTGATGGGGACAGTGTAGAGGGAGCTTTACTCTCTATCTAACCCCGTGCTGTACCTGTCCTGGGAGTGTTTGATGGGGACAGTGAAGAGGGAGCTTTACTCTGTATCTAACCCCGTGCTGTACCTGTCCTGGGAGTGTTTGATGGGGACAGTGAAGAGGGAGCTTTACTCTGTATCTAACCCCGTGCTGTACCTGTCCTGGGAGTGTTTGATGGAGGCTGTGGGTTACCAACTTTGTAGAGAGCCTTTATTTGGTAACACCGTAAAAAAAAATCAGAAAAATCTGTTAGTAAATCTGGTAGTACCAGGTATTGCGGTACCTGAGAGGCCGGCGCCATTGGTTAAGACCCTGGAGTCTACCATTGGCTGTATGACGTAGCTCCGCCCTGAAGGCGGGGTATAAGAGATGGTGCCGTCCCAGCAGCCTTCACTTTCTGTACCGAAGCTGCTGGGGTAAAGTTCTAGTGCATTAAAGCCTCAGTTACTGATTACCTTCAACTCAAGTGTAATTGATTGCGCATTAGTAAAATTCTTGTAACTTCTTTCTTTTATCTTAATGAAGGTTACAGAATGGTCGTGGTGAAACAAAAGTCCCTGTCAAATTTAAGAGTTTTGAACTTCTGCCAGAAGGGTTTATGGATGGTGATGCGCCAGAAGGAACGTCCTCATTGACATCAATGCCTCCACGCATTTCCCAGGTCCTGAATTTCAATCCTGTTTTGGTGTTGAACATCGCTTTCCCGAGAAACCGGATAGATGTCTTGGGAGGTGAGATACCGGAACAGAACCATTTGGCCCTGGAAACCACATTGTTAACTCATCTGGTAGCTTAAATAATAGCAACACTAATTAATGTAAATGGAGCTTTACTCTGTATCTAACCCCGTGCTGCACCTATCCTGGGAGTGTTTGATGAGGACAGTGTCGAGGGAGCTTTACTCTGTGTCTAACCCCGTGCTGTACCTGTCCTGGGAGTGTTTGATGGGGACAGTGTAGAGGGAGCTTTACTCTGTATCTAACCCCGTGCTGCACCTATCCTGGGAGTGTTTGATGAGGACAGTGTCGAGGGAGCTTTACTCTGTGTCTAACCCCGTGCTGTACCTGTCCTGGGAGTGTTTGATGGGGACAGTGTCGAGGGAGCTTTACTCTGTATCTAACCTAGTGCTATGCCTGTCCTGGGAGTGTTTGATGGGGACAGTGTAGAGGGAGCTTTACTCTGTATCTAACCCCGTGCTGCACCTATCCTGGGAGTTTTTGATGGGGTCAGTGTAGAGGGAGCTTTACTCTGTATCTAACTCCGTGCTGTGCCTGTCCTGGGAGTGTTTGATGGGGACAGTGTAGAGGGAGCTTTACTCTGTATCTAACCCCGTGCTGCACCTATCCTGGGAGTTTTTGATGGGGTCAGTGTAGAGGGAGCTTTACTCTGTATCTAACTCCGTGCTGTGCCTGTCCTGGGAGTGTTTGATGGGGACAGTGTAGAGGGAGCTTTACTCTGTATCTAACCCCATGCTGTACCTGTCCTGGGAGTGTTTGATGGGGACAGTGTAGAGGGAGCTTTACTCTGTATCTAACCCCGTGCTGTACCTGTCCTGGGAGTGTTTGATGGGGACAGTGTAGAGGGATCTTTACTCTGTATCTCACCCCGTGCTGTACCTGTCCTGGGAGTGTTTGATGGGGACAGTGTAGAGGGAGCTTTACTCTGTATCTCACCCCGTGCTGTACCTGTCCTGGGAGTGTTTGATGGAGACAGTGTAGAGGGAGCTTTACTCTGTATCTCACCCCGTGCTGTACTTGTCCTGGGAGTGTTTGATGGGGACAGTGTAGAGGGAGCTTTACTCTGTATCTCACCCCGTGCTGTACCTGCCCTGGGAGTGTTTGATGGGGACAGTGTAGAGGAAGCTTTACTCTGTCTCTAACCCCGTGCTGTACCTGTCCTGGGAGTGTTTGATGGGGACAGTGTAGAGGGAGCTTTACTCTGTATCTAACCCCGTGCTGTACCTGTCCTGTGAGTGTTTGATGTGGACAGTGTAGAGGGAGCTTTACTCTGTATCTAACCCCGTGCTGTACCTGTCCTGGGAGTGTTTGATGGGGACAGTGTAGAGGGAGCTTTACTCTGTATCTAACTCCGTGCTGAATATTACCAGTGCAACAAGGAATGAGACACTGCTGGACCTGGCTATTGGAAATTCGATTGGTTGATGTATATCATATGTCGGTCGGAGAACATTTAGGGCGGTGAGGAGACTAAGGGTGTATTCTTTTAGAAAATAGATATAGATGAAGGCTTCTATTGATAAGCTGCTGGAGCCACAGACGGCCCAGGGGGGTGGCGAGCCGAGAGGCTCGACAAAAGATCTCTGACAATGAGGACGAGATCTTAGGCCTGGCAGTAAAGGTGGAGGCGCACGAGCCACTCCACAAAAAATGGCAGGAGCGGTTCGAGGAGATGGAGAATCGGTCGAGGCGGAAGAATCTGCGGATTCTGGGCCTCCCGGAGGGGCTGGAGGGTCCGGACGTGGGGGCCTATGTGGTGACCATGTTGAACTCGCTGATGGGAGCGGGGTCCTTCCAGGGGCCCCTGGAGCTGGAAGGGGCCCATAGAGTGTTGGCGAGGAGGCCCAAGGCTAACTGAGCCTCCGCGGGGCGGTGCTGGTGCGGTTCCATCGGTTCGTCGATCGGGAGTGTGTGCTCAGGTGGGCCAAGAAGGAGAGGAGCAGCAGGTGAGAGAACGCGGGAGGTTCGGATATATCAGGACTGGAGTGCGGAGGTGGCGAAGAGGAGGGACGGGTACAATCGAGCGAAGGCGGTGCTGCACAGGAAGGAGGTGAAGTTTGGCATGTTGCAGCCGGCGCGATTGTGGGTTACCTACAAGGACCGGCCATTATTTTGAGTCTCCCGGAGGAGTCGTGGGCCTTTGTTCAGGTCGAGAAGCTGGACACAGACTGAGGGTCGGGATGGGCGATTGGGGACTGCGGTGGATATGTTATGCCTATTTTTGGTTCGGTAGGGGGGTGCCCTTTGCATTGTTTTGGGTTTCTTTTCTCTTGTGTTTTTCTCTTTCGGGTTGGGGAGGTGGATGGGCAGGTTGGGCACTGTTTTGGTTGGTGGCGGGGCCTGGTAGGTGGAGAGCGCGGGCTTTTTTTCCCATGCCGAAGATTGGGGGGGGGGGGGGGCGGGGCGGGGGAAGCGAGGATTGTTTCCCCGCTTAGAACGGAGAGGGGGGAGAGGGGGAGAAGCCTGTGGATGGGGAGCGGGAGAGGAGGGTGTGCCACACAATGGAGGAGTCGAAGGGGAGGCGGGAGTGGCCGGGGTCAGCAGGAGGGGTGGGGGGGAGGGTGGAGGGGGGGGGAGGGGAGGGCTGGGGGGGAGGGGGTGGGGTGGGGGGAGGGTGGAGGGGTGGGTGGAGGGGTGGGGGGAGGGGTGGGGTGGGGGGGTGGGTGGAGGGGTGGGGGGGGTGGGGGGGGAGGGCTGTGGGGATGGGAGGGGGGGAGGGGAGGGTGAGGGGTGGGGGGGAGAGGGGGGAGGGGTGGGGGGGTGGGGGGGTGGAGGGGTGAGGGGGGGAATCGAGTTGCTGCTGCTAAGGTCAAGGAGGAGCTGGAGCGAGTGGGGGGGGGGGGTCGAGGACGGGGGTATGCCGCTGTGGGAGAACGGGCCCGGGTGTGGGGTGTGGGCGCCGTGGCTGGCCGAGGAGGGGTCCATGGGCTAGTCGGCGCGGGGAGAGGGGCGGGTAGCCCCCTGATCCGGCTGATAACCTGGAATGTAAGGGACTGAATGGGCCGGTTAAGTGGGCCCGCATGTTCGCGCACCCTGAAGGGGCTCAAGGCGGATGTGGTTATGCTCCAGGAGACACACCTGAATGTGGCAGACCAGATAAGACTGAGGAAAGGGTGGGTAGGTCAGGTGTTTCACTCGGGGCTAGATGCCAAAAATCGCGGGGTGGCGATCTTGGTGGGAAAGAAGGTGTCGTTTGAGACATCGAGCATTGTGGCAGATAATGGCGGTAGGTACATAATGGTAAGTGGTAGGTTGCAGGGAGAGAGGGTGGTACTGGTCAATGTGTATGCCCCGAACTGGGACGATGCGGGTTTTATGCGCGTATGTTGGGTCGGATCCCAGACTTGGAAGTGGAGGACCTGATAATTGGGGGAGACTTTAACACGGTGTTGGATCCAGCACTGGATCGCTCCAGGTCTAGGACGGGTAGGAAAGCCGGTGGCGGCTAGAGTGTTGAGGGGATTTATGGACCAAATGGGAGGGGTGGACCTTGGAGATTTGCAAGGCCGGGCGCTAGGAATTTTCATTCTTCTCACATGTCCATAAGGCTTATTCTCCGAATCGACTTTTTCATTTTGAGTAGGGCGCTGATAGCGAGAGTAGAGGATACCGAGTATTCGGCAATAGCCATTTCGGACCCACGCCCCCGCATTGGGTGGACTTGGAGATGGGGAGGAGAGGGACCAGCGCCCGCTGTGGCGCTTGGAGGTGGGGCTGTTGGCGACCGAGGAGGTGAGCGAGCGGGTCCGAGGAAGTATAGAGAGGTACTTGGAGACCAACGACAACGGGGAGGTCCGAATGGGGATGGTATGGGAGGCACTGAAGGCGGTGGTGAGGGGAGAGCTGATCTCCATTAGGGCCCACAAGGAGCGGAGGGAGCGGGGGGGGAGAGGGAGAGGCTGGTGGGGAGATGGTGAGGGTAGACAGGAGGTATGCGGAAGAGCCTGAGGAAGGATTGTTGAGGAAGAGGCGCAGCCTCCAGGCCGAATTCGACCTGGTGACCACCAGGAAGGCGGAGGTGCAGTGGAGGAAGGCCCAGGGGGCGGTCTACGAGTATGGGGGAAAAGGCAAGCCGGATGCTGGCGCATCAGGCTTCGGAAGCGGGACGCAGCTAGGGAGATCTGGGGAGTTAAGGACAGGGGAGGGAGCGTGGTGCGGAGTGGAGTTGGCATCAATGGGATCTTCAGGGACTTCTACGAGGAATTGTACGGTCAGAGCCCCCACAGGAGAGGGAGGGATGGCCGTTTCCTGGACCAATTGAGGTTTCCAAAGTGGAAGAGGGACTGGTGGCGGGACTGGGGGCCCCGATTGGGCTGGAGGAGCTGATCAAAGGGATAGGAAGCATGCAGGCGGGGAAGGCACCGGGGCCGGACGGTTTCCCGGTCGAGTTCTATAAAAAATATATGGACCAGTTGGGCCCGCTGTTAGTTAGGACCTTTAATGAGGCAAGGGAGAGGGGGACTGTACCCCGACGATGTCCCGGACACTGATCTCCTTGATCCTGAAGCGGGACAAGGATCCTCTGCAGTGTGGGTCTTACAGACTGATTTCCTTGCTAAATGTAGATGCCAAGGTGCTGGCGAAGGTCTTAGCCACGAGGATTGTGGATTGTGTGCGCAGATCATCCATGAAGACC